>NC_084638.1:9590671-9720671 GCF_033978795.1 Nerophis ophidion
ATATATATATATATATATACATACATGCGTATACATATATAAATACATACATATATACAGACACATAAATACACATATATATACATAAATATACACACATACATACAGTACATACAGATATGTGCACGTACAAAAATGCGTACATATAGACTTATATATACATACATATATACATATATATATATACATACTGTAGAAACGTATACATATATAAATAAATACATATATACACATATATATATATAAATAGACATATATACATATACATGAACAAACACATATATACATACATATACATAAATATACACATATATACACACAATACATACAGATGTGTACACATTCAAATATATACACATATACATTTATATGTACATACGTATATACACACATATACATACTTACATAGTCTTACATATATAAATACATGTACATACATATGTATATAAATATAAATAAATACACATACATATATACACATACATATGCATTGATATACACATATATACATACATATATGTATACATGTACACAGACAGTACATACAGATATCTATAAATCTATAAATACAAACATACATATATATATATACATACATACATATATACATACATATATATATAATTACAAATATACATACATATACGTTTATATAAACATACATGTATATTATATATACATATATATATATATATATACATATATATATATTTATATATATATATATATATATATTTATATATATATATATATAGGTTTATTGGCAACACTAAAATTGGCCCTAGTGTGTGAATGTGAGTATGAATGTTGTCTGTCTATCTGTGTTGGCCCTGCGATGAGGTGGCGACTTGTCCAGGGTGTACCCCGCCTTCCGCCCGATTGTAGCTGAGATAGGCGCCAGCGCCCCCCGCGACCCCAAAAAGGAATAAGCGGTAGAAAATGGATGGATGGATGAATGGATGGATGGATATATATATATATATGCATACACACATACAGGTACATTCACATACAAATATACATACATATACATACTTATATGTATACACACATTATATATAAATAAATATGTATACATATGTAAATACATACATATTTATACAGACACATAAACACACATATACATATATACATATATACACATACAGTTATATATACATACAAATATATATACACATTCATTTTATATATATATACATACATGTACACACACACATATATACACATACGTATACATATATAAATATATATATGTATATAAATATACATATATACACATACATATGAATAAATATACACATATATACACATGCAGTTATATATACATACATATACACATACATATATATACACTATGTGTCAATTCATGAAGAAATATTTCTCCAAGACTTTATTGAGGTTGTAATAATTGCAACATCACATGTACTACACCTCAACAATCAACACCCACCTGGCCGCTAATCAATCAATAATCGATCCACAGCAAACTGCTGAGTCACTTACACCATTTATATATATATATATATATACACATATATATGTGTGTATATATGTATATATGTGTGTATATATGTATATATGTATGTATATATGTACATGTACAGTTACCATCAATCTAACACGATGAATAATGGCATCGTACTCGTATTCGTGGTTCCAAAAAGTAACATTTCTAATCCAAATCCTCCCAAGGTCGCTGGACAAAAACAAAGTACGGGGATGACGTCACCCAGCCCAGCCCCGGTGTACCTGAGACGTCCCCCGTGTTTGACTTACTCCGGCTCGCAGTCGCTTTGCACCGGCGGCTCAGTAGCGGCGGTCGGATCCATTCATCGAACTATCCCGGTGACGACATGCGCTCAAACGGGCCTCGACGTGGAATCGTGCTTCCCCTCCGAGCTGCGGGCGAGAGACTGCAATGTTTGCTAACTCGCACATTCTTTGGTCAGCTGACCGAGTACAAAGATTTTACCAAAATGACGCGATGGCTCACCCGACGAGAAAATAAAAAAATAAAAAAATTAAAATAAACGTGAATTAGAAAAAATAATAATAATAAGGCAACATGTTTCTACGCGATTTGAACATTTTGATATCTCTGAATGCGAAAATAAATTAATCGAAAATATTTGTGAAATATTCCGGAAGTATGGCGGATGCGGTAGACGTTTGGCGTGACAATTAAAACGTCAATCAAAGCAAATTA
Source organism: Nerophis ophidion (assembly GCF_033978795.1). NCBI lineage: Eukaryota > Metazoa > Chordata > Actinopteri > Syngnathiformes > Syngnathidae > Nerophis > Nerophis ophidion. The sequence continues at coordinate 9,592,878 of NC_084638.1, forward strand.
TTGGGCTTAAATGGTAGAAGATGGATGGATGGTTCCGAATGCAGATTTTATCGTCTACTTTTTTTTTTAATTAGGTGCATTTATTTGAGTTATTCTACTAGTTAAGCGGTATTTAAAATAGTGGCAGAGTGGGACGTCAACTTTCTCCTCGGTGAACATCATTGTTTTTTGTTTTTTTATAAATATTATGAAACCTTTGCTTATAAATTGCAACATTTTTAAAAATAATTGAGGAATAATAAGAATAGATAACAACACAAAACAGCGGTGCACATCTTTGGTGGGCTGATCCTGATTTGCTTTGTTTTACCAGTTCCGACTTAAAAGTGTCATTTTAAAAAAATATATCTAAAAACATGTAAATATATAATTCGATTGTTAAGAAGCGCTATATTTAAATAGTGGAAGAGGGGGACGTCAATTTTATCCTCGGTGTACGTCTTTGGTGGCCTGATCCTTTTTTGTTGTTGTTTATTTTGCCAGTTCAGACTAAAATTGTACTTTTATAAAACACATTTAAAAACATGTAAAATTTTATAAATACGCGCTACAAATAATCAAAACTATAAATGCCATGTTGTTTTTTTATATATAAATATATATATAAATAAAATTAAAAGCTTGACCGGAATACAATTGATGTTGCACACGCAGAGGCTTGGTTTGTCATTTCCAACTAAAACTGTAATTTTTTAAATTATTTAAAAACATGTAGATTTATAAACAATCGCTATAATTAATTAAAGCTATAAATCCACGTGATAATAATGCTATGTTTTTGTTGTTTTTTTATTTTTGTTTTGTTTCATTAGAGCAGAAAAAAAAGCTTGACCGGAATACAATTGATGTTACACACGTAGTGGCTTGCCTTGTCATTTCCGACTAAAACTGTAATTTTTGAAATTATTTAAAAACATGTAGATTTATAAATATGCGCTTGAAGGAATTAAAGCTATAAATCTACGTGATAATAATGCCATGTTTATATATTTTATTTTTGTGATGCTTCATTAGAGCAGAAAAAAAAGAAAAAAAAGCTTGACCGGAATATAATTGATGTTGCACACGTAGTGGCTTGTTTTGTCATTTCCGACTAAAACTGTCATTTTTTAAATTATTTAAAAACATGTAGATTTATAAATAATCGCTAGAAGTAATTAAAGCTATAAATCCACGTGATAATAAAGCCATGTTTATATATTATATTTTTGTGTTGTTGTTTCATTTGAGCCGAGAAAAAAAAGAAAAAGCTTGACCGGAATACAATTGATGTTGCACACGCAGAGGCTTGTTTTGTCATTTCCAACTAAAACTGTAATTTTTGAAATTATTTAAAAACATGTAGATTTATAAATAATCGCTAGAAGTAATTAAAGCTATAAATCTACGTGATAATAAAGCCATGTTTATATATTATATTTTTGTGTTGTTTCATTAGAGCAGAAAAAAAGAGAAAAAAAAGCTTGACCGGAATATAATTGATGTTGCACACGTAGTGGCTTGTTTTGTCATTTCCAACTAAAACTGTAATTTTTGAAATTATTTAAAACATGTAGATTTATAAATAATCGCTAGAAGTAATTAAAGCTATAAATCTACGTGATAATAAAGCCATGTTTATATATTATATTTTTGTGTTGTTTCATTAGAGCAGAAAAAAAGAGAAAAAAAGCTTGACCGGAATATAATTGATGTTGCACACGTAGTGGCTTGCTTTGTCATTTCCGACTAAAACTGTCATTTTTGAAATTATTTAACAACATGTACATTTAAAAATATGTCCTAAAAGTAATTAAAGCTACAAATCTACGTGATAATAATGCCATGTTTATATATTTTATTTTTGTGTTGTTTCATTAGAGCAGAAAAAAAAGCTTGACCGGAATACAATTGATGTTACACACGCAGAGGCTTGTTTTGTCATTTCCGACTAAAACTGTAATTTTTGAAATTATTTAAAAACATGTAGATTTATAAATAATCGCTAGAAGTAATTAAAGCTATAAATCTACGTGATAACAATGCTATGTTGTTGTTTTATTTTTTTTATTTTTGTGTTGTTTCACTAGAGCAGAAAAAAAAGAGAAAAAAGCTTGACCGGAATACAATTGATGTTGCACACATAGTGGCTTGTTTTGTCATTTTCGACTAAAACTAATTTTTGAAATTATTTAAAATATGTAAATTTATAAATATGCGCTAGCAATAATTAAAGCTATAAATCTACATGATAATAATGCCATGTTTTTATTTTTTATTTTTGTGTTGTTTCTTTAGAGCACGAAAAAAAGAGAAAAAAACTTGGCCGGAATACAATTGATGTTGCACACGTAGTGGCTTGGTTTGTCATTTCCAACTAAAACTGTAATTTTAAAAATCATTTAAAAACATGTAGATTTATAAATATGAGCTAGCAGTAATACAATCTATTAATCTACGTGATAATAATACCATGTTGTTTTTATAAGTTATTTTTGTTTCATTTGAGCAGAAAAATTTAAATAAAAGCTTGACCGGAATACAATTGATGTTGCACACGTCGTCGCTTTTTTTTTGTCAATTCTAACTAAAACTGTAATAAAAAAAAAATTTAAACACATGCAAGTATATAAATTTCGATATTTAAAAAAAATCCATTCTTCTCCACTTTTTCACAAAAAAACTTTAACGTTTGTGGGTGAAAAAACGATGCATTTCACTCTAATAATATATTGAAAAACAAATGCACTAGCAATAATTAAATCTATGAATCTACATGACAATGATTCATTTGTATATGTTTATTTTGTTTCTTTAGAACACAAAAAAATTAAAAATTAAAAAATAAAAATGAAAAAAAAGCTTGAGCGGACTACAATTAATGTTGCACACAACATTTCTCATTTCTGACTAAAACAGTAATTTAAAAAAAAAATTTAAAAAGATGTACATTTATAAATATTGATATTTAAAAACAAATCCATTCTTCTTCACTATTCCACAAATACTTTTAAAATTTGTGGGGAGGGGGGCGGGGGGGCTGGGGGGAGTAATGTATTTCACTCTTATAATTTCTTGAAAAATAAATGCGCTAGTAGTATTTAAAATTATAGAAATCTACGTTATAATGATGAATGATGAATTTGTATATATATATTTTTAGTTTTTTATTAAAACAGAAAAATAAAATAAAAGCTTGACCGGAATACAATTGATGTTACACACGTCGTCGCTTGTTTTGTTATTTCCGACTAAAACTGTAATTTAAAAAAATTATTTAAAGACATGTAAATATGTAAATATCGATATATATATATTTTTAATCCATTCTTCTTCACTTTTTCACAAATAACTTTGACGTTTGTTGGGGGAAAAAAGATGCATTTGACTCTAATAATATATGGGGGGGGATGCACTAGCAATAATTAAATATTTAGATCTACATGATAATTATTGATTTGTATATGTTTATTTTGTTTCATTAGAACGCAAAAAATAAATAAATAAATAAAGCTTGACAGGAATACAATTGATGCTGCACACAACTGATCCGGATTCACTTGATTTGTCATTTCCAACTAAAACTGTAACTTTGAAAAACATTTAAAAACAAATTCCAATTATAAATATTGATATTTAAAAAATATTTGTATAAAATTCTACACTATTCCATAAATAACTTTATTTTGGGCGGGAAAAAGCAGTTCATTTCACTCTCATAATTTCTTAAAAAATAAATACGCTTGTAGTAATTAAAACTATAAATTTACGTGATAATGATGCATTTTTATATGTTTATTTTGTTTCTTTAGAACAGGAAAAAAAAAAAAAAAGCTTGACCGGAATACAATTGATGTTGCACACTCAGCCTCAAACGCTTGTTTTGTCAGTTCCGATTAAAACCGTAATTTAAAAATATATATATTTAAAAACATTTACATGTATTAATATCGATATTTAAAAACAAATTCATTCTCTTTCACTAATCCACAAATAACTTTAACTCTTGTTGGGGGAAAAATGCATTTCATTAAAAACACAACACAAAAGAAAAGCTTGACCGGAAGTGGGTTAATCCGGATTCGCCTTAATTGTCACTTCCGCCTAAAAGCGTAATTTAAAAAAATAATATTTAAAAAATGAAAAATATATGTATATTAATATTTTAAACCTAAGCCATTCTTCTTCAATATTCAAAAACAAAAAACTTTAACGTTTGCGGGGGGAAAACGATGCATTTCAATCTTATAATATATTGAAAAAATGTGATAGCAGTATTTAAAGCTATAAATCTACGCGATAATAAGGCCATGTTTTTTTATATGTTTATTTTCTTTCATTAAAACAGAAAAAAAGAAAAAAAAAGCTTGACCGGAATACAATTGATGTTGCACATGATTTGTCATTTCCGACTAAAATCGTAATTTAAAAAAATGTTTTTAAAACATGTAAATATATAAATATCGGTACTTAAAAACAAAACCATTCTTCTCTACTATTCTGCAAATAACTTTAAGGGTTTTGGACGAAAAAAAACAATGCAATTCACTGTCATAAGTTATTGGGGGGAAAATGAAGCTATAAATCGACGTGATAATAGTGCCTTATTCTTTTAATATGTTTATTCATTTATTTTTTTAGGACAGGAAAAACAACAACAACAACAACAAAAAAAGCTCGACCGGAATACAATTGATGTTGCACACGTAGTCGCTTGGTTTGTCATTTCCGACTAAAACTGTAGTTTAAAAAAATATTTAAAGACATGTAAATATCGATTTTAATGCATTTCACTCTCATAATTTGTAATTATAACTATAAATCTACGTTTTACTGATGAATTTTTGTATTTTTATTTTGTTTCATTAGAAAGAAAAAAAAGCTTGAGCGGAATACAATTGATGTTGCACACGTAGTCACTTGTTTTGTCATTTCCGACTAAAACTGTAATTTAAAAAAATATTTAAAGGAATGTAAATATTGATTTTAATACATTTCACTCTCATAATTTGTAACTATAACTATAAATCTACGTTATACTGATGAATTTTTGCATTTTTATTTAGTTTCATTAGAAAGAAAAAAAAAGCTTGAGCGGAATACAATTGATGTTGCACACGTAGTCACTTGTTTTGTCATTTCCGACTAAAACTGTAATTAAAAAAATATTTAAAGACATGTAGATATCGATTTAATTTAGTTCTTTAATAAGAAAATTGAACTTATTAGAAAGGAGATTAAAGACAATGCGTCCCAGCTACAACGGGGTTATAGTAACACAGATACGATTGTATATACGGCGGATACTGCAAATATCCAAAATAGTTTCTCTCGTTTTGATGAAATAACATTAGAAGGATTGTTACAATGTGTAAATGGAATAAAACAAACAACATGTTTACTTGACCCACTTCCTGGGAAACTTATCAAGGAGCTTTTTGTATTATTAGGTCCATCAGTGCTAAATATTATAAACTTATCACTTTCCTCGGGCACTGTTCCCGTTGCATTCAAAAAAGCGGTTATTCATCCTCTCCTTAAAAGACCTAACCTCGATCCTGACCTCATGGTAAACTACCGACCGGTGTCTCACCTTCCCTTTATTTCGAAAATCCTCGAAAAAATTGTTGCGGAGCAGCTAAATGAGCACTTAGCGTTTAACAATCTATGTGAAACCTTTCAATCCGGTTTCAGGGCAAATCACTCGACTGAGACAGCCCTCGCAAAACTGACTAATGATCTATTGCTAACGATGGACTCTGATGCGTCATCTATGTTGCTGCTCCTCGATCTTAGCGCTGCTTTCGATACCGTCGATCATAATATTTTATTAGAGCGTATCAAAATACGAATTGGTATGTCAGACTCAGCCCTGTCATGGTTTAACTCTTATCTTACTGATAGGATGCAGTGCGTCTCCTATAACAGTGTGACCTCGGACTATGTTAAGGTAACGTGTGGAGTTCCCCAGGGTTCGGTCCTTGGCCCTGTACTCTTCAGCATCTACATGCTGCCGCTAGGTGACGTCATACGCAAATACGGTATTAGCTTTCACTGTTATGCTGATGACACCCAACTTTACATGCCCCTAAAGCTGACCAACATGCCGGACTGTAGTCAGTTGGAAGCGTGTCTTAATGAAATTAAACAATGGATGTCCGCTAACTTTTTGCAACTTAATGCCAAAAAAACGGAAATGCTGATTATCGGTCCTGCTAGACACCGACCTCTATTTAATAATACAACTTTAACATTTGACAACCAAATAATAAAACAAGGTGACTCTGTAAAAAATCTGGGTATTATCTTCGACCCAACTCTCTCCTTTGAGTCACACATTAAAAGCGTTACTAAAACGGCCTTCTTTCATCTCCGTAATATCGCTAAAATTCGCTCCATTTTGTCCACTAAAGACGCCGAGATCATTATCCATGCGTTTGTTACGTCTCGTCTCGATTACTGTAACGTATTATTTTTGGGTCTCCCCATGTCTAGCATTAAAAGATTACAGTTGGTACAAAATGCGGCTGCTAGACTTTTGACAAGAACAAGAAAGTTTGATCATATTACGCCTGTACTGGCTCACCTGCACTGGCTTCCTGTGCACTTAAGATGTGACTTTAAGGTTTTACTACTTACGTATAAAATACTACACGGTCTAGCTCCAGCCTATCTTGCCGATTGTATTGTACCGTATGTCCCGGCAAGAAATCTGCGTTCAAAAGACTCCGGCTTATTAGTGATTCCTAGAGCTCAAAAAAAGTCTGCGGGCTATAGAGCGTTTTCCGTTCGGGCTCCAGTACTCTGGAATGCCCTCCCGGTAACAGTTCGAGATGCCACCTCAGTAGAAGCATTTAAGTCTCATCTTAAAACTCATTTGTATACTCTAGCCTTTAAATAGACCTCCTTTTTAGACCAGTTGATCTGCCGCTTCTTTTCTTTCTCCTATGTCCCCCCCTCCCTTGTGGAGGGGGTCCGGTCCGATGACCATGGATGAAGTACTGACTGTCCAGAGTCGAGACCCAGGATGGACCGCTCGTCGGGACCCAGGATGGACCGCTCGCTTGTATCGGTTGGGGACATCTCTACGCTGCTGATCCGCTTCAGATGGTTTCCTGTGGACGGGACTCTCGCTGCTGTCTTGGAGCCACTATGGATTGAACTTTCACAGTATCATGTTAGACCCGCTCGACATCCATTGCTTTCGGTCCCCTAGAGGGGGGGGGTTGCCCACATCTGAGGTCCTCTCCAAGGTTTCTCATAGTCAGCATTGTCGCTGGCGTCCCACTGAATGTGAATTCTCCCTGCCCACTGGGTGTGAGTTTTCCTTGCCCTTTTGTGGGTTCTTCCGAGGATGTTGTAGTCGTAATGATTTGTGCAGTCCTTTGAGACATTTGTGATTTGGGGCTATATAAATAAACATTGATTGATTGGTTGATTGATTGATTGATTGATTTAATGTATTTAACTCTCATAATTTGTAATTATAATTATAAATCTACGTTATACTGATGATTTTTTTTATTTTTATTTTGTTTCATTAGAAAGAAAAAAAAGCTTGAGCGGAATACAATTGATGTTGCACACGTAGTCGCTTGTTTTGTCATTTCCGACTAAAACTGTAATTTAAAAAAATATTTAAAGACATGTAAATATCGATTTTAATGCATTTCACTCTCATAATTTGTGATTATAACTATAAATCTACGTTATATTGATGAATTTTTGTATTTTTATTTTGTTTCATTAGAAAGAAAAAAAAGCTTGAGCGGAATTCAATTGATGTTGCACACCACTGATCCGGATACGCTTGAATTGTCATTTCCGACTAAAACCGTAATTTAAAACATTTTTTAAAAACATGTACATTTATAAAAATCGATATTTAAAAACGAAACCATTATTCTTCACTATTCTAAAAATAAGCTTGAAAAAAAAGATAAATGCGCTAGCAGTAATTAAAATTAAATAAATCTACGTTAGAATGATGAATTTTTATATATTTATTTTGTTTCATTAGAACAGAAAAATAAAATAAAAACGCTTGACCGGAATACAATTGATGTTACACACATCGTCGCTTTTTTTGTCATTTCCGACTAAAACTGTAATTTTGAAAATTATTTTTAAAGACATGTAAATACATAAATTTCGATATTTAAAAAATAAAAAATTCAATTCTTCTTAATTTTTGCACACATAACTTTAACGTTTGTAGGGGGAGAAAACGATGCATTTCACTTTATTAATATATTGATAAAGAAATGCGCTAGCAATAATCAAATCTATGAATCTACATGATATTGATTATTTTGTATATTTTTATTTTGTTTCATTAGAACACAAAAAAAAAATGAAGAATAAAAAATTAATTAAAAAAAGCTTGACCGGAATACAATTAATGTTGCACACAACCGAACCGGATCCGCTTGATTGGTCATTTCCGACTAAAACCGTAACTTTAAAAAAACATTTAAAATGATGTACATATATAGATATTGATATTTTAAAAAAACTAAGTATATATATAATTATTCATTATTCCATAAATAACTTTAACGTTTGTGGGCTGAAAAAAGCAATTCATTTCACTCTCATAATTTTTTTTAAAAACAAATACGCTTGCAGTAATTAAAACTATAAATATACGTGATTATGATTAATTTGTATATGTTTATTTTGTTTCATTAGAACATTTTTTTTTTTTAAAAAGCTTGACCGGAATACATTTGATGTAGCACACGTAGCCATTTCCGTCTTTTCCGGACACGTCAGTCATCCGCTCGAGCAGAATTAGCTCCCCGGCGTAGTTTCTACTCCAAATAAAGCCGCAATAATGTCGGCGTCGGTTCTGTCGGTGATTTCCCGCTTCCTGGAGGAGTACACCAGCTCCACGTCCAACAAGCTGAAAGTGGTGGACGCCTATTTGTTGTACATCCTGCTGACGGGAGTGTTGCAGTTCCTCTACTGCCTGCTGGTCGGAACTTTCCCTTTCAACAGCTTTCTGTCGGGCTTCATCTCTTGCGTCGGCTCCTTCATCCTCGCTGGTGAGTTCAAAGTCACCGGAGAGAGTAAACAACTCATTCCTGAATGAAAAAACTGCTTTAAAAAGCAACGGTACAAAAATGTGCTCTGGTCGCGGGGGCAGCAGCCTAAGCAGGGAGCGTTGCTTAATAAATATACTAAATGTGTACAAATAAACGTGTATTTTTAAATAAATTTTGAAGATTTGAAAATACGTCCATCCATCCATTTTCTTCCACTTATTAAAGGTCGGGTCGCGGGGGCAGCAGCCTAAGCAGGGACCCTTAATTAATAAATATACTAAATCATTTGTACAAATAAAACGCGTATTTTGTAAATATATTTTGAGGATTTGAAATGCGTCCATTTTCTCCCGCTTATCCGAGGTCGGGTCGCGGGGGCAGCAGCCTAAGCAGGGAGCGTTGATTAATATAGTAAATCATTTGTACAAATAAAACGCATATTTTGTAAATAATTTAGGAGATTAGAAATATATCCATTTTCTTCCGCTTATCCGAGGTCAGGTGTCGGGGGCAGCAGCCTAAGCAGGAAGCATTAATTAATAAATATACTAATTAATGTGTACAAATAAAACGCGTATTTTGTAAATAATTTAGGAGATTAGAAATATATCCATTTTCCTCCGCTTATCCAATGTCGGGTCGCGGGGGCAGCAGCCTAAGCAGGGAGCGTTGATTAATAAATATACTAAATAATGTGTACAAATAAACGCGTATTTGTAAATACATTTTGAAGATTTGAAAATACATCCATCCATCCATTTTTTTCAACTTATCAAAGGTCAGGTCGCGGGGGCAGCAGCCTAAGCAGGGAGCGTTGAATAATATAGTAAATAATTTGTACAAATAAAACGTGTATTTTGTAAATAATCTAGGAGTTTAAAAATATATCCATTTTCTTCCGCTTATCCGAGGTCAGATCACGGGGGCAGCAGCCTAAGTAGAGAGCGTTGATTAATAAATATAATAAATCATTTGTACAAATAAATCGCATATTTTGTAAATATTTTAGGAGATTAGAAATATGTCCATTTTCTCCCACTTATCCAAGGTCGGGTCGCGGGGGCAGCAGCCTAAGCATGGAGCGTTGATTAATAAATATAGTAAATAATGCGTACAAATAAACGCGTATTTGTAAATAAATGTTGAAAATTTGAAAATACGTCCATCCATTTTATTCCACTTATCCAAAGTCAGGGAGTGGGGGCAGCAGCCTAAGCAGGGAGCGTTGATTAACAAATATACTAAATAATGTGTACAAATAAAACGTGTATTTTGTAAATATATTGTGAAGATTTGAAATTTATCCATCCATCCGTTTTCTTCCACTTATCCGAGGTCAGGTCGCGGGGGCAGCAGCCTAAGCAGGGAGCGTTGATTAATAAATATACTAAATAATGTTTACAAATAAACGTGTATTTGTAAATATATTTTGGAAATTTTGAAATACATCCATTTGTCCATTTTCTCCCATTTACCCGAGGTCGGGTCGCGGGGGCAGCAGCCTAAGCATGGAGCTTTGATTAATAAATATACTAAATCATTTGTACAAATAAGACGCGTGTTTTGTAAATAATGTAGGAGATTAGAAATATGTTCATTTTCTCCCACTTATCCGAGGTCAGGTCGCGGGGGCAGCAGCCTAAGCAGGGAACGTTGTTTAATAAATATACTAAATAATGTGTACAAATAAACGCGTATTTGTAAATAAATGTCCAAGATTTGAAAATACGTCCATCCATCCATTTTATTCCACTTATCCAAGGTCAGGTCGCGGGGGCAGCAGCCTAAGCAGGGAGCGTTGTTTAATAAATATACTTAATAATGTGTACAAACAAAACGCGTATTTTGTAAATATATTTTGAAGATTTGAAATTTATCCATCCATCCTTTTTCTCCCACTTAGCAGAGGTCGGGTCGCGGGGGCAGCAGCCTAAGCAGGGAGCGTTGATTAATAAATATACTAAATAATGTGTACAAATAAACCTGTATTTGTAAATATATTTTGGAAATTTTGAAATATATCCATCCGTCCATTTTATTCGGCTTATCCGAGGTCGGGTCGCGGGGGCAGCAGCCTAAGCAGGGAGCGTTGATTAATAGATATACTAAATAATGTGTACAAATAAACGCGTATTTGTAAATATATTTTGGAAATTTGAAATACATCCATTCATCTATTTTCTTCGGCTTATCCAAGGTCGGGTCGCGGGGGCAGCAGCCTAAGCAGGGAAGTCCCCAGCCACCTCATCCAGGGGTATCCCGAGGCGTTCCCAGGCCAGCCGGGAGACATATCAATCAAATCGATCAATGATTATTTATGTAGTCCAAAAATCACAAGTGTCTCAAAGGGTCGCACAAGCCACGACGACATCCTCGGTTCAGAGCCCACATAAGGGCAAGGAAAAACTCCACATCCCAGCGCGACGTCAATGTGAATGACTGTGAGAAAACCTTGGAGAGGTCCGCAGATGTGGGTGAATAACGAAACCGTACGAGTAGACAGAACGACACTTGTACTTCCGGTTCATGAAACAGAAGGAAATACCGCAGGCGCCTGCAGTGAGCAAACTCGTCCACAAGATGGCGACATAGCGCAGACGATAACGCGTCTTCTCACCCTTTCATGGCTATTAGCGAAGGAAAATTATAAATTAGTCGCACCGTTCGGGGTTCAAAGCGTAGGAAAACCTAGCGCCTTATAGTCTGGAAAGTATGGTACTTGGTGTTTTGGGGTCTTGTTCCGTTTTGAGGCATAATTGGTTTGATGTAAGTGTGTACATAACCACACGTTGTATATGATGTTGTATGTTTTGTGTTCAGTGTGTCTTCGGATCCAGATCAACCCTCAGAACAAAGGGGACTTCCTGTCCATCTCACCCGAGAGAGCCTTTGCCGACTTTCTGTTCGCTCACACGGTCCTGCATCTGGTCGTCATGAACTTCATCGGCTGAGCAGCCGCTTATGTACCTGATGGCCGCACCCCTCCTGTGGAAGGTGTGTATTCTAACGCGGTCTTTCAAAGCCGATGCATTTACCGTGATCGGGAGATTCCATGGAACTAAGGTGTACCCAGGGTAAATCCCACCTAACCTTATCCGGGTTCCATGGACCACCAAGGAAGGACATGACTTTGAGCAGTTCGACTTTGTTTATTTTTCAAGAAAAACCTCAGTCCAGGTCGCTTTTAAAGCTCCTGTTCTTCGGCTCTCCTTCTTTCTCGCTCTGCGTCAGCTGCACTCGTTCTCCTTCCAGTCTCCCCGCCTCTCCCCCTGACATTCGCAGCTGTCGCCCTTTTACCGTGATCGGGAGATTCCATTGAACTAAGGTTACCCAGGGTAAACCCCACCTAACCTTATCTGTGTCCACACACCAACAAAGCCACCGTTTAAGACTCCGTCCGCAGGCCCAATGCGACCTAGTACGCATGCGCGGAGAAAGTCACCTCTTACCTGGAAGTGTATCTGTGACGGTTTCAAGCCGTCGTCTTGCGGGTTGCATGGACCACCAAGGAAGGACATGACTTTGAGGAGTTCGACTTTGTTTATTTTTCAAGAAAAACCTCAGTCCAGGTCGCTTTTAAAGCTCCTGTTCTTCGGCTCTCCTTCTTTCTCGCTTTGCGTCAGCTGCACTCGTTCTCCTTCCAGTCTCCCCGCCTCTCCCCCTGACATTCGCAGCTGTCGCCCTTTTACCGTGATCGGGAGATTCCATGGAACTAAGGTTATCCAGAGTAAATCCCACCTAACCTTATCCTTGTCCACACATCAACAAAGCCACCGTTTAAGACCCCGTCCGCAGGCCCAACGCGACCTAGTACGCATGCGCGGAGAAAGTCACCTCTTACCTGGAAGGGTATCTGTGACGGTCTTAAGCCGTCGTCTTGCTGGTTGCATGGACCACCAAGGAAGGACATGACTTTGAGCAGTTGGACTTTGTTTATTTTTCAAGAAAAACCTCAGTCCAGGTCGCTTTTAAAGCTCCTGTTCTTCGGCTCTCCTTCTTTCTCGCTCTGCACTCGTTCTCCTTCCAGTCTCCCCGCCTCTCCCCCTGATATTCACAGCTGTCCGGGTGCCCTGCCTCTCTGTCGGACTCCACCTCTCCACAGTATCCTTACCCTGTGTTTCAATGTAGTCGTACTTGACAGCCGCAATAGGTTTCACAATAGTTCCATCCATCCATCCATCTTAAACCGCTTATCCGGAACCCGATCGTGGGGACAACAGCTCCAGCAGAGACCCCCAGACTTCCCTCTCCAGAGCCACTTTAGCAACTTTCTCCTAAGGGATCCCAAAGCATTCCCAGGCCAGAGAAGAGATGTAACCCCCCCCATCCCCACCTGGTCGTTGGCCTGCCCCGGGGTCTCCTACAAAGTGGGACCTACAATGAGGATCTCCCGAGGGAGACGCCCGTGAGGCATCCGCACGAGATGCCCGAACCACCTGAGCTAGCACCTTTCTAAGGGAAGGAGCAGCGGCTCTACCCCGAGTCTGGATGTTGTTGATAAATGGCTTTCGCTTTGCATAGTAGAGCTTTAACTTGCACTTACGAATGTAGCGACAAACTGTCTTTAGTGACAGTGGTTTTTCTGACGTATTCCTGAGCCCATGTGGTGATATCCTTTAGATATTGATGTCGGTTTTTGATACAGTGCCGTCTGAGGGATCGGAAATGTTGGTTTCCGGCCATGCCGCTTACGTGGAGTAACTTCTCCAGATTCTCTGAACCTTTTGATGATATTATGGAGCGTAGATGTTGAAATCCCTAAATTTCTTGCAATTGCAGTATATTGTAGTTTACTTTCACATATCCATTAAATATTTGATCAATTTATGATGTCTCAGGTGTGATTCACTACCATAGGGCCCCCCCAGCACATTGGATTCCAGTTAATAAAAATACCACAACACTGGATATTGTTCCGATCAGTTATATTTTAGAATTTGCACACAAAGCAACACTGACATCAACAAGCTTTATTTTGTCCATTCTTCACATGTACAAGACACATAGGAACTGAAATTACATTTTTGGCACAGTCCCGCTAAGAGCAGACATACGTTACAGGGGGGACAAGGCGGGACCACCAAGGGATCAGCCACTTACGCCGATCCATAAATACGAGATAAAAGGGTGACATTGGGAGAGGGGGGAGAGTAAAAATAAATATCAGTCCAAGGCTAGACCCTCAGGAGGGGTCCAGATGGAGTCCAAGGAAAAAACCTCACACCAACTTGAACAGAGGGGGGGGTGAGTTGAGGCCCTGGAGGCCGGCTGGCGCTATAGAGCCCTACTCAGCCATCCACAACCCCAGAGGAATTAAGCAGTGGTGAAGGCGTTGATTTTGGGTGGGTGTGGGGGTGCATGCATGTATGCCCAATTAACTTGGGAGAGATGTTGAAATGTTTTTGTGGACTGGGGCCGATCTCAGAGTTCGACACCAGGTGTTGTTGGAAAAAAAGGAAGGTCAAAAGCGTCCATCTTTGAGGATTCCTCGGGGTAGTTCCTCAGAACAGCTTGATCCTGATTGCATCAAGGCCATTCGAAGCATAAGAACTGAAATTAAATTTTCGGCACAGTCCCGCTAAGAGCAGACATACGTTACAGGGGGGACAAGGCGGGACCACCAAGGGATCAGCCACTTACGCCGATCCATAAAAGGGTGACATTGGGAGAGGGGGGGAGAGTAAAAATAAATATCAGTCTAAGGCTAGACCCTCAGGAGGGGTCCAGATGGAGTCCAAGGAAAAAACCTCACACCAACTTGAACAGAGGAGGGGGTGAGTTGAGGCCCTGGAGGCCGGCTGCCGCTATAGATCCCTACTCAGCCATCCACAACCCCAGAGGAATTAAGCGGTGGTGAAGGCGTTGATTTTGGGGGGAGGGGGGGGGGTGCGTGCATGTATGCCCAATTAACTTGGGAGAGATGTTGAAATGTTTTTGTGGACTGGGGCCGATCTCAGAGTTCGACACCAGGTGTTGTTGGAAAAAAAGGAAGGTCAAAAGCGCCCATCTTTGAGGAGTCCTCGGGGGAGTTCCTCAGAACAGCTTGTTCCTGATTGCATCAAGGCCATTCCAGGGAGTCAAATGGTATATTAAGAAGCAACACTTGGGGTGACTACGAACTGCGCATTTTCCACGCAAGCGTACTAGGTCGCGTTGCGCCGGCTGACCGAGGGCCGGAGGGGGTCTTAGAACCTTAATTTAATCAGATAAGAAACCCATTGAGATCAAGATCCCTTTCTTAAACTACCATTCCCCCCCTAGGGGATCGAAAGCAATGGATGTCGAGCAGGTCTAACATGATACTGTGAAAGTCCAATCCATAGTGGCTCCAACACAGCCGCGAGAGTTCAGTTCAAAGCGGATCCAAGACAGCAGCGAGAGTCCCGTCCACAGGGAACCATCCCAAGCGGAGGCGGATCAGCAGCGTAGAGATGTGGCGAGCGGTCCATCCTGGGTCTCGACTCTGAACAGCCAGTACTTCATCCATGGTCATCGGACCAGACCCCCTCCACAAGGGAGGGGGGGGACATAGGAGAAAAAAGAAAAGAAGCGGCAGATCAACTGGTCTAAAAAGGAGGTTTATTTAAAGGCTACAGTATACAAATGAGTTTTAAGGTGAGACTTAAATGCTTCTACTGAGGCGGCATCTCGAACTGTTACCGGGAGGGCATTCCAGAGTACTGGAGCCCGAACGGAAAACGCTCTATAGCCCGCAGACTTTTTTGGGGGCTTTAGGAATCACTAATAAGCCGGAGTCTTTTGAAGGCATATTTCTTGCCGGGACATATGGTACAATACAATCGGCAAGATAGGATGGAGCTAGACCGTGTAGTATTTTATACGTAAGTAGTAAAACCTTAAAGTCACATCTTAAGTGCACAGGTGAGCCAGTACAGGCGTAATGTGATCAAACTTTCTTGTTCTTGTCAAAAGTCTAGCAGCCGCATTTTGTACCAACTGTAATCTTTGTAAATATAAACAGCGCAGAAAAGAAGTCTGGCTCGTTCTCTCTCGGTTGCGCCTCCTTTGATTCCCGTCCGAGTAATTTGGGGGTAGTAAAATGTCACTGGAGGTTAACCTCCGTCCACTCTCGCTTTGTCTCCTTCCTGACACCTCTCCTCACCATCCAAACCAAATAAGATACAATCACAGTGTACTCATTGATATTGTTCAATTTAATGTAGTCACAAGTGTGTTTGTGCTGTATGGAAACTTTTGTATAAATGTTTTGTTTTTGTTTTACTCATCAAACTCATTCTTCCTTTGTCCCTAGATGCAGACGAGAGAAGTTATGGAAAAATAAAATCCTCAAGACGTCTCCATTTTGTACCGCCTGATTACTACAGTTTGAATTTTAGTTTTGTTTTTTGTTTTATATTTGTCCATTTTGTAATTTGCATGGAGGCACACAAAATAAAGATGGCGACACGTTTGAGACGGTGAACTCTCTTCTTTCTTTCATCTACAGGTTTTGACAGGATTCTAATTAATCATCCGGTGAAGGTACGTGTTCAATTTGCACCAAATAGATAGTAAAATAAAGTAGCCTCTATATTGAAATTTGTATATGTATCTAATTTATGACACCAAAAGACTTTAAAATTTTGGGTAAATAAACTTGATAAAAAAAAAATATCAATCTCATGGAGATTCCCGAGCCATTTTGAGCAATAATGAGGAACCACAGATCCCTTCCCCATCAACAACAACGCTAATCAAGCAAATTTTGTGAGAGCCAACAACGATTACTTTGGGAAAAATGATCATCCAGAACCTTCTATTTTTAAGCTCCAACACGAGAATGAGCAATAAGTTTTGAAAACCGACGTATTCAAACACTAGCATCTGCAGCATTGCTAGGTGCTAAACATACAAGCTAACTATAATTTTTTTTAAAAACACAAAAATATTTCCAGTCTTTAACAAAATGCTCACATAATTCTGTTTAGATGAAGAATCACAATACTCACGAGGGGTTAAAAGAAAGTTGCAACAAGTACATTTTTTTTTTTTTCGCTATTTCGGGGCATATAAAAGTGTGAAGTGAATTATATTTGTATAGCGCTTTTCTCTAGTGACTCAAAGCGCTTTACATAGTGAAACCCAATATCTAAGTTACATTTAAACCAGTGTGGGTGGCACTGGGAGCATGTGGGTAAAGTGTCTTGCCCAAGGACACAACAGCAGTGACTAGGATGGCAGAAGCGGGAATTGAACCTGCAACCCTCAAGTTGCTGGCACGGCCACTCTACCAACCGAGCTAGTCTACCAGCCTGTTGGTCCATAGCCACATTTGTCTACTACCAAGTGAGCGATGCATGAATTATAATCTAAAATGTACTTTTAGCAAGTTTAAAGGAGAAGCAGCCGCCGGCTCAGTGTACCAACAACACCCGCGTAGCATTATCGCACTATTCAATCAATATTTACTTATGTAGCCTTAAATAACGAGTGTCTCAAAGGGCTGCGCGAGCCACAATGACATCCTCGGCTCAGATCCCACATCAGGACAAGGAAAAACTCAACCTGATGGGACAATGACAAACCTTGGCAAGTATTTTCAGTATGACTGATCTAATAACACGGTTAAATACGTAAAATTTCCACAGTGGAACATTTAGACGTGTTTTCACATACTTTGAGGGTTGTAAACACAATTAGATATGGTTTAATGTTCATGTTAGGGGGTAAGCAAAAAATAATTACCAAATAACTCACTACACACGATTCATCTTCAGTGGGTTAGGACTAAACCATTAGATTGTTGAAGGGTTCTTCACCGGCGCTCCTCTTGCCATGGTCTCAATGGCGGCGCTCGGAGACGAACTGCGGGTGGATGACGTACCGAGCCGCCTGGCAGGGCTTAACCACGTGGAAACAACTGTTAAGACAATAATAAAATAGAAAAAATGGTGGTTATAATCCGTAGGTTAACAATGATCTACATTTCTTGGCCACTCCGTTAAGGACAACTGAACAATCTGATGAGAACCGATAAAACACATTCCAAGATTACCCCGACAGTTTAAAGACTGTGACTTATTTCAGAGTTGTAGACCTAAAAATGTAAAACCCCCCCCCAAAATATACACAAAAGTGATTTTAGGTTTGTTTTCTAACGAGTTTGCACTGCCCACTTTCAGCTCCAAAATGTACAGGCCGGCCATTTTCCACCTGCTGACGTCGCCCGCAGAAGCCAGGAGGGCAACTCAGTATTGTTTTTGGGTAGAATCTTCATGCAAAATCATGTTGTTTTTGTGCACAATTTGAAGAACTGATCAAATATGCCTCACCTAGGACGAGTTTGCCTTGGGAGACCCTACCAGGGGGCAGAGAAGCATACTTGCCAACCTTGAGACCTCCGATTTCCGGAGGTGGGGGTTGGGGCGGAGTCGTGGTTGGGGCTGGGGGCGTGTGTTGTTTGCGTATATTTTCGTATATGACCGCCAAACACTGTTGGATCTTTGCCCCTTTCCCACTGATATGATCAACTTCGACGTTGGTTTTTCGACGTCCCAGTCTGCTTTTTCACTTGGCCGGATTCCTGCCTTCCTTTTTCCGCCTCGTGGCTCCTCTCCCCCGCAACCTGCGGGCTGTGTGTCAGGCCTCTCCTGGATTAGCTGCGCCCTTGGACGTGCTGGCCCCTGCCAGGTTCGGTCTTGTGAACGCTAGATCTTTGACAAACAAAACGTTTATCCTAAAGGATTTCTTCACTTCCCGCTGACTTGACTTCCTCTGTGTGACGGAAACATGGCTGAGAGCCGGCCGGTGAGTCCGCCCCTCTTAATGAACTTCTGCCTCCGGAGTGTTCCTACTTTAATTCTCCGCGGTCGTCCGGTCGAAAAGGAGGAGGATTAGCAGTCGTTTTAAAAATAACTTTAAATGCCGTCAGATCCGCCTGCAATCCTCCTTTTCAAGCTTCGAACTGTGCATGTTTGAGCTGGAGGGAGCGTGGCCTCCAGCTCCAGCTGAATTTCGGGAGAAATTTCTTCCGGGAGGTTTTCGGGAGAGGCGCTGGTTTTCGGGAGTCTCCCGGAAAATCCGGGAGAGTTGGCAAGTATGCATAGAAGCAACATAGCTCCTAGGATCATTGGGACACGCAAACTCCTCTACCACGTTCAGGTGGCAGCTCAGAGAGGAGCTTCCTACGCTAATTTGTGCTCAAAATACTTAAAAAATAACTAAAGACGTTCGCCCGGAAAAAGAAGGGTTCAAATTTGTTGCGTCCCCAATGAGTACGGTGAGCAAGTACTAGTCCATTGTTATACAAGACCTCGATGTTGTTTGCTGAGCTGGAAGACCATCACGAATACCGGATCTTTTCCACGGACGTAGGCCTCCATGTGTCCTGTGAAAAACAGAAGTTGAAAGGGGAAGATCACTAGAGTTCTGCACGAAAACCCTTAAAATCAAAGTAAAGAATTGTGGTTTTTGAACGCTCGAACTGTAGTTTGAGGCGGGAAAAGATCACCTCGCTGAGTGGACCCGGACACAGGGGTCGGAGTGGGATGGTGGTTTCTGCAGGTCTTGCGCTGCTGGTGGGTTTATGGCGGGCATGTGTTGGGGTCTCCTCGGGACCGCAGCGTCGACGGGACATGTCCTGACGGGAATATAGGATGACAAACGCCTGACGGGGGGGAGGAAGGGACGGCCGGTGAACACGGGAGGTGCAGGTTGAAGGGGTCTGTGCCATGGTTTGGTACAGGTCTTTAGATCGCGTGGAAAAAGGAAGTCCTGCCAGAGCAACCAGACAAAACATAAACTGGAGGTTATGACCTGGATTTTATTTATTCACTTCGATCTCTGGGCTCTGCTGTCTGACCTGAGACTGCAGATCTCAGAGTCCTACTGGGTTCCTACCGAACCTCAACAATTCAGTGATTTATAGACCGACACTATATTGCCAAAAGTATTTGGCCACCCATCCAAATGATGAGAGTCACTTGGCCTGGCCACAGGTGTATAAAATCCAGCACTTAGGCATGGCGACAGTTTCTACAAACATTTGTGAAAGACCGGGCCGCTCTCCGGAGCTCAGTGATATCCAGCGTGGAACCATCAAAGGTTGCCATCTGTGCAACAATTCCCGTCGTGAAATTTCCTAACTCCTAAATATTCCAAGTCAACTGAGTAAGAAAATGGAACATTTTGGGAACAACAGCAACTCAGCCACAAAGTGGTAGGCCACGTAAACTGACAGAGAGGGGTCAGCGGATTCTGAAGCACATAGTGCAAAGACTTCCTGCACAGTCAGTTGCTACAGAGTTCCAAACTTTATGAGACTTTCCAATTAGCCCACGTACAGTACGCAGATAGCTTCTGTAGCAGCTGTATTTTGTGTCTTTCTCTCCATTTCCGGGACCAAATTGGGAGCCAAAGTTGACCGACTTGTCAGGTTATGTCTTCAGCCTTCTACTATCAAGGTGAGAGCCACAATTTGTGATCTGAAATTATATTTCACTAACTCGGAACCAAGAAAGCAGCTTGCCAGCCGATAACGCCAATATAGCATCACAAGATAGTTCGCTCTCGCTGATCACGACGGTGCTATGAATACATTGTGAGACGTTTGCTTGCCAGATTTGTTCTTCCAAGGATGCAGTCGGGCAAGAACACAGCGTATGGTAAGAAGTTAAGTTTATTAACTAATAAGAACAGACAAGGAAACAGAAAAACTGGCACAAAAGGCAGAACAAAAACTACTAGCATGAGAGCTAGGGATAAACTAAGCGTAGCGCGAAAGCTAGCGAGTAAAAACATACAAATAGCAGTCGTCACTATTTGCGTGAAACCAAATTAGGATCCGAGAAAGAATGAACAAAAAGGGTTGGCTTAAATAAGGAGAGTAATCAAGAGAAACACGTGTGCGTAAAAGGCGAGTAGCAGGTGGAACTAATGTGAAACCATGGCGACAGAACAAACAGGAACTAAGGAAGTCAAACATAAACAGAGCATGACACAAAAACGGAATAAAACTAGAATATGTGATGATCCGGGCAGCGGATCATAATAGTTTGTCTGCGTTAGCACTTGTATTAGCAATATCACTAACAGACGGTTAATATTCAAGTCACAGTATTGTTGGCAGTTTTAGGATCTTTATTTAAGAGGTCTTTATGGTCCCCATTGACTCTACAGTAAGTGGACTTGTAGTTACGTTTTTTTACGAGTCTCTTATAATGATCGTGAACGAGAGACAACAATTCCACAAAAGGTGCAGTTCCCCTATTAAAGGCCTACTGAAAGCCACTACTAGCGACCACGTAGTCTGATAGTTTATATATCAATGATGAAATATTAACATTGCAACACATGCCAATACGGCTTTTTTAGTTTACTAAATTACAATTTTAAATTTCCCGGGAGTTTCGTCTTAAAAACGTTGTGTAATGATTACATGTACACAAGACATCACACATTTTTAGGAAGAATGAGCGCTGCACACACACACAGCTAAAAGTCTTCTGCTTTAACGGCATAATTACACAGTATTTTGGACATCTGTGTTGCTGAATCTCTTGCAATTTGTTCAATTAATAATGGAGAAGTCAAAGTAGAAAGATGGAGTTGCGAAGCTTTAGCCCTTAGCCACACAAACACACGGTGATTCCCTGTTTAAAATTCCCGGAGGTGAAAATTTACTATGGATCGGAGCGGTCAAGAGAACATGGATCCTGACCACATGTCAACCAGCAGGTTTCGGTGAGAAAATTGTGTTTAAAAAGTCGCTGAGCTTGTGTCGTCCGTACAGCTGCCGTCGACTTCCCTGAGACATAGCGTCAAGACACCCGTGGACGTACACCTCCGACTATCAGGTACTATTTAATCCCACTAAAACACTAGCAACACAATAATCAGATAAGGGATTTCCCAGGATTATCCTAGTAAATGTGTCTAAAAACATCGGAATCCGTCCCAATGCAATCGCGTTTTTTTTTTTTTAACTCGTTTTGGTTTGGGTTTTTTTCTAGTCCGTCGCTAACAATATCCTCAAACACGAATCTTTCATCCTCGCTCAAATTAATTGGGAAATTGTCGTTTTCACGGTCCGAATAACTGTTTTTGTTGGAGGCTCCCATTTAAATCAATGTGAATATGTGAGCAGCCCCCACACTTGCGACGTCATCGTCTGCGACTTCCGGTACTGGCAAGGCTTTTTTTATTAGCGAGCAAAAGTTGCGAACTTTATCGTGGATGTTCTCTACTGAATCCTTCCAGCAAAAATATAACAATATCGCAAAATGATCAAGTATGACACATAGAAGGGACCTGCTATCCCCGTTTAAATAAAGAACATCTCATTTCAGTAGGCCTTTAAGGTAGGGAAACATGGCATATGTTGTTTTTCTGCTGAGTAAATTTCATTACATAACTTAGAAAGTATTTAAAAAAATACATCCATCCGCTTATCCGAGATTGGGTTCGCGGGGGCAGCAGCCTAAGCAGGGAAGCCCAGACTTCCCTCTCCCCAGCCACTTGGTCCAGCTCTTCCCGGGGGATCCTGAGGCGTTCCCTGGCCAGCCGGGAGACATAGTCTTCTCAACGTGTCCTGGGTCTTCCCCGTGGCCTCCTACCGGTTGGATGTGCCCTAAACACCTCCCTAACCTGACCAGATGGCCGAACCACCTCATCTGGCTCCTCTCCATGTGGGGGAGCAGCGGCTTTACTTTGAACTCCTCCCGGATGACAGAGCTTCTCACCCTATCTCTAAGGGAGAGCCCCGCCAACCCGCTTGTACCCGTGATCTTGTCCTTTCGGTCATAACCCAAAGCTCATGACCATAGGTGAGGATGGGAACGTAGATCGACCGGTAAATTGAGAGTTCTGCCTTCCGGCTCAGCTCCTTCTTCACCACAACGGATCGATACAGCGTCCGCATTACTGAAGACGCAGCACCGATCCGCCTATCAATCTCACCATCCATTCTTCCTTCACTCGTGAACAAGACTCCTAGGTACCTGAACTCCTCCACTTGGGGCAGGGTCTCCTAGTCTACTTGTTTTTCCGTTGTATGTTATTCTGAACCACAGAGTTAAAATCCTGTGAACATTGGTTGCGGTAGGAATCGTCCGTTCTGCATCTTACTGGCTTTGGCTGAGGGTTGTTCCTCCTGTGGGCAGAAGTCGGGCGAAGAGGCGTTCGCTCCACCCGCCCGGGCGAGGCAAACTGCTCCCTGTAGGCGGTGAGGTAGCGCTGCGAAGTCATTGCCCGATTGAAGCCGACTGAAACTCCCACTGCTTCTCTCTCCTAAGTCCTCTCTGGGCTACCTAAACGTCTTGCCTACCCTTTTGTTCCTGTGGCACTTTGTTGCTCCTCCCTTTTCGCCCATGTCACTTTCTTTGATCTTTCTAAGGTCTTACGATTGTCTTCCATATTTCCGTACGTGGCCTTTGTGTTTGGACACCTCTGTCCTTAACTCTAGACTCTGTCCGGCCCCCTGCTGAGCCACACAGAGTTGGGGTCACTGGTATGACCGACTTCCTTCCACCGGGAAGCCCAAACTGGATCGAAACCACACAACTCAGCTGCTCTTAGCCGATGAGAGGATTTACATCCTGTCAGCCTCATCAGATCTGATAAGTTGGAAGTGTTGGGTGATGTTTCTCACTCAAATTCTGGCTCCCGTCACACGGGCATCAATAATTGACCAAGCACTGCAGGGTGCCTTTAGGGTATCCACTACCTACGCCAACACAGACAATTGGGTTTTGGACTTGAATAATTGAAGTCTTACTGGCAAGGAATGGGGAATCTTTAATAACCCCCCCGGAAGAGAACTCCTGTCCAGTTGTCATAAGACTAATGGTGAAGTGGTTAACACATCTGAGAACCAGGCAACATATTCTAGGTTTGACTCCGTCCTACTGAAAGCTACTTTCTCTCTTTAAATGATACCTCATTTGTAAAGAATACATATGCATTTGTGAACTTAGCAGCATAGGCAGTGGTATAGTTTTCCACCTCTGGGCAGAATGGAATACCTTAGATCATGGGCGTCAAACACCGCATTTACCGATTACCTGGGAGACTTTCGAATTTCAGTGCCCCTCCTGAAAATCTCCCAGTGCAACCATTCTCCCGATTTCCACCCATCCATCCATCTTCTTCCGCGTATCCGAGGTCGGGTCGCGGGGGCAACAGCCTAAGCAAGGAAACCCAGACTTCCCTTTCCCCAGCCACTTCGTCTAGCTCTTCCCGGGGGATCCCGAGGCGTTCCCAGGCCAGCCGGGAGACATAGTCTTCCCAACGTGTCCTGGGTCTTCCCCGTGGCCTCCTACCGGTTGGACGTGCCCTAAACACCTCCCTAGGGAGGCGTTCGGGTGCCATCCTGACCAGATGCCCGAACCACCTCATCTGGCTCCTCTCCATGTGAAGGAGCAGCGGCTTTACTTCGAGTTCCTCCCGGATGGCAGAGCTTCTCACCCTATCTCTAAGGGAGAGACCCAAACTCATTTCGGCCGCTTGTACCCGTGATCTTATCCTTTCGGTCATGACCCAAAGCTCATGACCATAGGTGAGGATGGGAACGTAGAGCGACCGGTAAATTGTGAGCTTTGCCTTCCGGCTCAGCTCCTTCTTCACCACAACGGATCGGTACAACGTCCGCATTACTGAAGACGCCGCACCGATCCGCCTGTCGATCTCACCATCCACTCTTCCCCCACTCGTGAACAAGACTCCTAGGTACTTGAACTCCTCCACTTGGGGCAGGGTCTCCTCCCCAACCCGAAGATGGACTTTCATCACTATTATGTTAGATCCACTATGGACTGGACTCTCACTATTATGTTAGATCCACTATGGACTGGATTCTCACACTATTATGTTAGATCCACTATGGACTGGACTCTCTCACTATTATGTTAGATCCACTATGGACTGGACTCTCACACTATTATGTTAGATCCACTATGGACTGGACTCTCACACTATTATGTTAGATCCACTATGGACTGGACTCTGAATATTATGTTAGATCCACTATGGACTGGACTCTCACACCATTATGTTAGATCCACTATGGACTGGACTCTCACTATTATGTTAGATCCAATATGGACTGGACTCTCACACTATTATGTTAGATCCACTATGGACTGGACTCTCACTTTTATGTTAGATCCACTATGGACTGGACTCTCACTATTATGTTAGATCCACTATGGACTGGACTCTCACACTATTATGTTAGATCCACTATGGACTGGACTCTTACTATTATGTTAGATCCACTATGGACTGGACTCTCACTATTATGTTAGATCCACTATGGACTGGACTCCCACACTATTATGTTAGATCCACTATGGACTGGACTCCCACACTATTATGTTAGATCCACTATGGACTGGATTCCCACTATTATGTTAGATCCACTATGGACTGGACTCTCACTATTATGCTAGATCTACTATGGACTGGACTCTCACTATTATGTTAGATCCACTATGGACTGGACTCACACTATTATGTTAGATCTACTATGGACTGGACTCTCACACTATTATGTTAGATCCACTATGGACTGGACTCTCACACTATTATGTTAGGTCCACTATGGACTGGACTCTCACACTATTATGTTAGATCCACTATGGACTGGACTCTCACTATTATGTTAGATCCACTATGGACTGGACTCTCACACTATTATGTTAGATCCACTATGGACCGGACTCTCACTATTATGTTAGATCCACTATGGACTGGACTCCCACACTATTATGTTAGATCCACTATGGACTGGACTCCCACTATTATGTTAGATCCACTATGGACTGGACTCTCACTATTATGTTAGATCCACTATGGACTGGACTCTCACACTATTATGTTAGATCCACTATGGACTGGACTCTCACTATTATGTTAGATCCACTATGGACTGCACTCTCACTATTATGTTAGATCCACTATGGACTGGACTCTCACACTATTATGTTAGATCCACTATGGACTGGACTCTTACTATTATGTTAGATCCACTATGGACTGGACTCTCACACTATTATGTTAGATCCACTATGGACTGGACTCTCACACTATTATGATAGATCCACTATGGACTGGACTTTCACACTATTATGTTAGATCCACTATGGACTGGACTCTCACACTATTATGTTTGATCCACTATGGACTGGACTCTCACTATCATATTAGATCCACTATGGACTGGACTTTCACTGTTATATTAGATCCTCTACGGACTGGACTCTCACTGTTATATTAGATCCACTATGGACTGGACTCTGACTATTATGTTAGATCCACTATGGACTGGACTCTCACTATTATGTTAGATCCACTATGGACTGGACTCTCACTAATATGTTAGATCCACTATGGACTGGACTCTCACTATTATGTTAGATCCACTATGGACTGGACTCTCACACTATTATGTTAGATCCACCATGGACTGGACTCTCACACTATTATGTTAGATCCACTATGGACTGGACTCTCACACTATTATGTTGGATCCACCATGGACTGGACTCTCACACTATTATGTTAGATCCACTATGGACTGGACTCTCACACTATTATGTTGGATCCACCATGGACTGGACTCTCACACTATTATGTTAAATCCACTATGGACTGGACTCTCACTATTATGTTAGATCCACTATGGACTGGAATCTCACACTATTATGTTAGATCCACTATGGACTGGACTCTCACTATTATGTTAGATCCACTATGGACTGGACTCTCACATTATTATGTTAGATCCACTATGGACTGGACTCTCACTACTATATTAGATCCACTATGGACTGGACTCTCACAGTACTATGTTAGATCCACTATGGACTGGACTCTCACTAATATGTTGGATCCACTATGGACTGGACTCTCACTATTATGTTAGATCCACTATGGACTGGACTCTCACTATTATGTTAGATCCACTATGGACTGGACTCTCACATTATTATGTTAGATCCACTATGGACTGGACTTTCACTACTATATTAGATCCACTATGGACTGGACTCTCACACTACTATGTTAGATCCACTATGGACTGGACTCTCACTAATATGTTAGATCCACTATGGACTGGAGTCTCACTATTATGTTAGATCCACTATGGACTGGACTCTCACTAATATGTTAGATCCACTATGGACTGGAGTCTCACTATTATGTTAGATCCACTATGGACTGGACTCTCACTATTATGTTAGATCCACTATGGACTGGACTCTCACTATTATGTTAGATCCACTATGGACTGGACTCTCACTATTATGTTAGATCCACTGTGGACTGGACTCCCACTATTATGTTAGATCCACTATGGACTGGACTCTCACTATTATGTTAGATCCACTATGGACTGGACTCTCACTATTATGTTAGATCCACTATGGACTGGACTCTCACACTATTATGTTAGATCCACTATGGACTGGACTCTCACTATTATGTTAGATCCACTATGGACTGGACTCTCACTATTATGTTAGATCCACTATGGACTGGACTCTGACTATTATGTTAGATCCACTATGGACTGGACTCTCACTATTATGTTAGATCCACTATGGACTGGACTCTCACACTATTATGTTAGATCCACTATGGACTGGACCCTCACTATTACGTTAGATCCACTATGGACTGGACTCTCACCATTATGTTAGATCCACTATGGACTGGACTCTCACTATTATGTTAGATCCACTGTGGACTGGACTCCCACTATTATGTTAGATCCACTATGGACTGGACTCTCACTATTATGTTAGGTCCACTATGGACTGGACTCTCACACTATTATGTTAGATCCACTATGGACTGGACTCTCACTATTATGTTAGATCCACTATGGACTGGACTCTCACACTATTATGTTAGATCCACTATGGACTGGACTCTCACACTATTATGTTAGATCTACTATGGACTGGACTAACACACTATTATGTTAGATCCACTATGGACTGGACTCTCACTATTATGTTAGATCCACTATGGACTGGACTCTCACACTATTATGTTAGATCCACTATGGACTGGACTCTCACTATTATGTTAGATCCACTATGGACTGGACTCTCACACTATTATGTTAGATCCACTATGGACTGGACTCTCACACTATTATGTTAGATCCACTATGGACTGGACTCTCACACTATTATGCTAGACCCACATCTGCGGTCCTTTCCAAGGTTTCCCATTGTCATCCCACTGGGTTGAGTTTTTCCTTGCCCTGATGTGGGCTCTGAACCGAGTGTGTGGTTGTGGCTTGTGCAGCCCTTTGAGACACTGGTGATTTTGGGCTATATAAGTAAACACTGATTGATTGAATAATGGTCGGCTCAAGTTGAGTAATTTGTGCGTTTTCTTATAGTTCTCTTTATTAAACACCTGCCGGTCTTCTAATTGTGATCAATAAAAAAAATTTACACAAATGACCATATTTGCAACATTTATAAAAACATTGTATTTTGTTTTATATATATATATATATATATATATATATTTTTTTTTTTAAACGACACTTCATGAACCGACCATGCGGGGGCGGTATCTTACCTTTCGCCGTTTATCCGCAGAAGAAGAAAAGGTTTCCGCCTTTCACCGGAAGTAAATTAGCTCAACTTTGCGAGAATCGACTTGTTTCCACGTGAGTATAAAATGATTTATTTTCTTTCTCTTTCGGTCAACTGCTGACTTTTAAGTTACTTACCGTAAGTTTGGGACGTTTTTAAAACTCGAATTCCTTTGCTAGAACGTTGCGCCTGTTCACGTATCTAACCCTCACTCGAACAGCCTTTAAATAATAATAAACATTCAAAAAAGGCTTCAGACCATTACGTCATATTTGTAATTATTTATATAAATACACTAATAATGACGTATGATAACATTAAATAACATTAGAGGTGCCATTTATCTTCTTCCGCTTATCCGAGGTCGGGTCGCGGGGGCAGCAGCCTAAGCAGAGAAGCCCAGACTCGAGGCGTTCCCAGTTCAGCCGGGAGACATAGTCTTCCCAATGTGTCCTGGGTCTTCCTCGTGGCCTCCTACTGGTTGGACGTTAGATTAGAAGTGCGTTTGTAAAATCCCGGTTTTGCATGTTTGCTAAATACATGTTGGGTCGAATAAGAGATGTGATTGACAGGTGAACATTCCAAAGTGTACTAAATGGTGTTGTCCCGATACCAATATTTTTGGTACCAGTTCAGTTTCAGTTTATTTCCAATTTTCAGTCCGAGAAGGAGTAGGAAGAACCCTACCCCTTTTCATATTGTCACAATTTTTAAAATTAATTTGTTAAAATGGTTACTTTGGTATAATTTTATTCACGACCAAAATGTATTTCCGATACTTACCTACGAAGGATAAAACACTGAATATTGACAACACATGAACGTTGACACCCCCCCTCACCATCGTAATATTTTACATTAAAGGCCAACTGAAATGAGATTTTGTTATTTAAACGGGGATAGCAGGTCCATTCTATGTGTCATACTTGATCATTTCGCGTTATTGCCATATTTTTGCTGAAAGGATTTAGTAGAGAACATCCACGATAAAGTTCGCAACTTTTGGTCGCTAATAAAAAAGCCTTGCCTGTACCGGAAGTAGCAGACGATGTGCGTGTGACGTCACGGGTTGTGGAGCTCCTCACATCTGACATTTTTTTACAATCATGGCCACCAGCAGCTAAAGCGATTCGGACCGAGAAAACTACAATTTCCTCATTAATTTGAGCGAGGATGAAAGATTCGTGGATGAGGAAAGTGAGAGTGAAGGACTAGAAAGAAAAAAAAGACAGGGCAGTGGGAGCGATTCAGATGTTATTAGACACATTTAATAGGATAATTCTGGAAAATCCCTTATTTACTTATTGTGTTACTAGTGTTGTAGTGAGATTATACTGTCGTACCTGAAAGTCGGAGGGGTGTGGTGACCGCCAGTGTCTCTGATGGAAGCCAGGTTTCTCGACGAGGCGAAGCGGACTGAGCTTTTGTTCCCCCCTCCTCCACGGTGGAAGCATTCCACGTTCGGGAGCGGCTGGTCGGAGGAGGCAAGAGAGTCCGCAGCTGCCTCTTTGACAGGTGCACGGGGAACGACGCAAGCTCCGCTCATGTTTACGGTAAGAGCCGACTTATTACCACAATTTTCTCACAGAAACCTGCCGGTGGACATGTGGTCGGGAACCATATTCGCTTGACCCGTCCGTTCCATAGTAAAGCTTCACCTTCTGGAATGTAAACAAGGAAACACCGGCTGTGTTTGTGTGGCTAAAGGCGGCCGCAATACGCCGCTTCCCACCTACATCTTTCTTCTTTGATGTCTCCATTATTACGACACTTCGCGGGAAATTTAAAATTGCAATTTGGTAAACTAAAAAGGCCGTATTGGCATGTGTTGCAATGTTAATATTTCATCATTGATATATCAACTATCAGACTGCGTGGTCTGTAGTAGTGGGTTTCAGTAGGCCTTTATTTAGTTAAAATGATTACTTTTGGTACAGTTTTATTCACGACCAAAATGTATTTCCGATACTTACCTACGAGGGATAAAACACTGAATATTGACAAGACATGAACGTTGACACCCCCCCTCACCATCGTAATATTTTACATTAAAACTGAACAAAAATGGAAAATGAATGAAATCTCCCACGTTTCAGGCTGTAAAGTGAAGTGAAGTGAACTGTATTTATATAGCGCTTTTCTCTAGTGACTCAAAAGCGCTTTTTACATAGCGAAAACCAATGTCTAAGTTCCATTTAAACCAGCATGGGTGGCATTGGGAGAAAGGTGGGTGTAAAGTGTCCTGCCCAAGCGACTAGGATGGTGGGAACCGGGGCTCGAACCCGGAACCTCAAGTTGCTGGCACGGCCACTATATATTACAGAAATCTTTTGTATAGTTCCAGACTTTCCGCTGTTTGAAAACTGCAGATGGTAACTTTTCAAAATAAAGGGGACCACAAAAAAATTGGCATTATTGGCTTTATTTTAACGAAAAAATGAGGGTATATTAAACAAGTTTATTGTTGTAATTTAGTCCTTAAATAAAATAGTGAACATATTGTCTTTTGGTAGTAAGTAAACTAACAAAGACTACTAATTAGTCTATGCAGTAACATATTGTGTCGTTTATCTACCTATTATTTTGTCTCTAAAGGGGGAAGGGGGCGCCGCCCGGGACAGGGACTGGGTGGGTGTAAGGAACAGTGACTTACTAAAACAAAATAATGACTAAGTCAAATGAATGACTTACTGTAAATAGGCGTTTGAAAAAGAGTTAAACCTGGGGCCACATGCTGACATATGCTCAACTCATCATGCTTAATCTACAGGACAAAAAAAAAAATATATATATATATTAGAGATGCGCGGGTAGGCAATTATATCATCCACATCACCAAAGTCGTCATCCACCCGCCGTCCACCCGAACCAACATTTTATCAGGGCCGTACGCGCCCGCCAACCGCCCGCTGAGATACATCAGAGGTTGTCCGCATTTACCACTCACAGAGCTATTTAAACCTGTTTCACAGAATAATGAAGACAATTGGAGCCGCTGGCGTTCCCGCGACTATTCAATAACGTTCATCCTGATGACAAGAATTTGGGCGTGCTGTGAAGCCATTGCCTTAAACACCTTCAACATGTACGAACCGATTGATGGTCCGGCAACATGTTGTGTGCAGCTTCCGCAATCACACGTACAAGATTGAAAGGCATACTGGGTGACACAGAGTACACTGATGGTTGTGATATAAACAACTTTAACACTTACTAATATGCGCCACGCTGTGAAGCCACACCCAACAAGATTGACCAACACATTTCGGGTGAACATCCTCACAGTAACACAACATAAACGCAACTCAACAAAACCCATAATCCTTTGTATCCGTGACCCTTCCTGAATATATTTTACACCCCGGCGCCCCCAACCCCGCCCACCTTACCGACGCACCCCTGCTAGCGGGGTGTATAAAATAGTCAGGATGTATCATGAATACAAAGGATTATGGGTATTAGTTGTGTTGCGTTTATGTTGTGTTACTGTGAGGATGTTCTCCCGAAATGTGTTTGCCGTTCTTAATTGGTGTGGCTTCACAGCGTGGCGCATATTACTAAGAGTGTTAAAATTGTTTATATCACAACCATTAGTGTACTCTGTGTCACCCAGTATGCCTTGCAGTCGTGTGGGTGTTGCCGCGGAAGCCTCACACAACATGATGCTGGACTGAAAAGCAGATCGTACATGTTGTAGTAGGCGACCAAGTCAATGGCTTGATAGCACGCCCTAATACTTAATATCTGGGTAACTACCGGCAGTCATTCAGGAGAATAATAGCGTCTCCTATTGACTTCTTCGCTTTATGACACTGATCATAAATAGCTCTTTGAATGGCAAAGGATACCGATCACAGAACTATGTATATCAAATATTTCCGGATGGTTCAACCGCCACCCGCCCGAATTTAATTAAAATCTATTTTTTCGTCATCTCAACCTACCGACCCGCGGTTTATCCGCGGATGAGACCGCAAACCGCGCATCTCAAATATATACACATATATATATATATATATATAGTTTTTTTTTTTTTTTTTTTTTTAAGACTAGTTTAGGCGGTGGCTCTTTTTTTGTTAAGGCGGGCGCTTTAACAACAAAGAAACGTTGCGGGAAACCCGCTGTCATATTGAAAGTCCTCATATGTCCAGGAATGTATTTAATATGAATGTTAAAAAAAGGATAGCTTTTGTGATGGTAAAAAAATGTCGATCATAGTAGTATTGACTAAACACGCTGCTGTACTTGGTATCATTACAGTGGATGTCTGTCGTAGATCCCGCCCATGGCGTTTGTTTACATTGTTTCCTTCAAAGGTGTGTAGTGAAACATGTTTAGCTATTCCTCGTCCTCCAATGATAATGATACTTGTATAAGAAACTTACTTTATTTGTCGCCATTGAGTTGAGGATTAGTGATTTAGATGTAGCTAAAACACTGGCGATGGACGTTAGCTGCTATCTGTGTGTTAAAGCAGTGGTCCCCAACCACCGATTGATACAGGGCCTCAAAATAATTTTGTATAAATTTTTATTTATTTATTCTTTTTTTTTGTTTTTTTGTTAAATCAACATAAAAAAACACAAGATACACTTAAAATTAGTGCACCAACTTAAAAAAAACTCCCTTTTTCATGACAAATTACCGCGGGACAAATTATCAAGCGTTGACCGGTCCGCAGCTACAAAAAAGGTTTGGGACCACTGTGTTAAAGCACCTCTTCCTAAGGGTGTTTCAGTGTTATAACTTCACCTTTATCTTTACTTTTTAAAGGGGAACATTATCACAATTTCAAAAGGGTTAAAAACAATAAAAATCAGTTCCCAGTTGCATTTTTTGAATTTTTTTTCAAAATTTTACCGATCTCCGAATATCCCTAAAAAAAGCTTTAAAGTGCTTGATTTTCGCTATTTGCGATGCGACTGTCCAATTTCCCTGTGACGTCACACAGTGCTGCCAATGTAAACAAACAATGGCGAATAGCGACATTAGCTCGGATTCAGACTCGGATTTTAGCGGCTTAAGCGATTCAACAGATTACGCATGTATTGAAACGGATGGTTGGAGTATGAAAGTATTGAAGAAGAAACTGAAGCTATTGAGCGAATAGCTATTGACGCTATTCATAGCCGTAGCATGGCCAAATAGCTGCGTTAGCATCGCCGGTAAAATGTGCGGACCAAACGATCAGGACTTTCGCATCTTGTGACACTGGAGCAACTTAAATCCGTCGATTGGTAAGTGTTTGTTTCGCATTAAATGTGGGTGGAAGGAAACGTAATATAGTTGCAAATGCATCTGCAGGTTATCCGTACATCTCTGTTCCATGTCTGCTTTAGCACCGCCGGTAAATAGCATGATAGCATCGATTAGCGTAGCATGTTAGCATCGATTAGCTGACAGTCAACATTAACAAAACTCACCTTTGTGATTACTGTGACTTTATCGTTACAAATGCATCTGCAGGTTATCCATACATCTCTGTGCCATGTCTGCTTTAGCACCGCCGGTAAATAGCATGTTAGCATCGATTAACTGGCAGTCACGCCGCGACCAAATATGTCTGATTAGCAAATTAGTCAACATCAACAAAACTCACCTTTGTGATTTCGTTGACTTTATGGTTGCAAATGCATCTGCAGGTTATCCATACATCTCTGTGCCATGTCTGCTTTAGCACCGCCGGTAAAATGTGGAGACACTCTGGTACATTCAGCAGGGGTCTGGCGGCAGACACTTTGGCATCTTCGGGCCAGTGGTGCAACTTGAATCCCTCCCTGTTAGTGTTGTTACAACCTCCGACAACACACCGACGAGGCATGATGTCTCCAAGGTTCCAAAAAATAGTCGAAAAAAACGGAAAACAACAGAGCTGAGACCCATTGTTTACAATGGGTTGAAAATGAAAATGGCGGCTGTATTACCTCGGCGACGTCACATTCTGACATCCGCTCCAGAGCGATAAACAGAAAGGCGTTTAGTTCGCCAAAATTCACCCATTTAGAGTTCGGAAATCGGTTAAAAAATATATGGTCTTTTTTCTGCACCATCAAGGTATATATTGACGCTTACATAGGTCTGGTGATAATGTTCCCCTTTAAGCCAAAATGCGTCCGTTCTCCCTTTTCTGTCTTCACACTGTGTCTGCTTGCAAGTACTCTGTGTGCGTGCGCTGCCGAACATGCTCCTCTGCTCGTAAAACCAGCAATGCGGCGTCATGCCCATGAACCTGTACTTTTTTAAACGGAGTATAGTACCGTTTTTGATTCATTAGTACAGCGATGCTATACTAGTACCGGTATAGCGTACAACCCTACTTAAAAAGTTACTGAATCGATTTTAACTCAC
Organism: Nerophis ophidion; assembly: GCF_033978795.1. Classification (NCBI taxonomy): domain Eukaryota; kingdom Metazoa; phylum Chordata; class Actinopteri; order Syngnathiformes; family Syngnathidae; genus Nerophis; species Nerophis ophidion. Next base: position 9,627,826 of record NC_084638.1, read on the forward strand.
TGAATGGTTTTGGGTGGTACTGTAAATTGGAACATTCTTTTCAACCATGTATTTTTTTTATTTCTAAATTTTAAAAAAAGGATGCTGGAAAAGGCAAACATGAAGAAGACCCAGGAAAGAGGTGACAAGAAAAGGCCCGGCCATGGAGGAGAGAAGAGGAGGAAGACGGCGGAAGACGGGTGGAAGGCTCCGGGCGATCGAGGGAAAAAGCGTCTGGACGCGGAGAGCGTGGGTTACTTCCGTCGAATTGGGGAGAGGCTGAAGGAAGACTTTGAAGACGCTGAGGCGAGAGGTAAGTAGTTTTGTGGCACCCAAATGAGTCCAGAGGGGAAGAAAATTAACAATTATTTTAGGAGAGTTCATTGATTTAGTCAATTTAATTATAGTAGTCGGTAAAATGTTTTTTTTTAAGGGTCAAAAACAGATATTCACTTACTATTACTTTCTTTAAAACATTTACCGTATTTCCTTGAATTGCCGCCGGGGCGCTAATTAATTTAAAACCTCTTCTCACTCCGGCGTTTACCAAAGGCATGCGGTAAATTTAGGCCTGCGCTTATAAATTTGAGTGTGATGTAAGGATATCATCCTGAAAAGCACATTATAAAAAAAAAACGTTATTATGGTCTTACCTTTACTTATAAATGAAGTCCATGCGCCTTCTGATCAAAAGCCTCGATAACTTGTTTATAGAAGTCTTCCTTATCTTTCTTCAGTTTTAAAAGTCATCTTCCTTTATTACCTCCTGCTTCGATTGAAAGTCCAGTTTATAAAACCGTTTTATTTTAGGTATGTAATCCTCCATGTTAAAAGTGCGAGCGAGAGGAAAAAATAAAGGATCGCTGCTCACTCTCGCTGCTTGTTGTCACTTCTTCTGCAGCCGAGTAGTCGCAAGAAGGATCACTAGCGCCCTCTACCACCAGGAGGCGGGAGTCATTTAATGACTCATATTTGACACACGCAGCTACGGTATGTTAATAAAACATAGCCGCCTACTGTTCTTTTTAGCATATTCAATAGCTTGGACCTTAAATCCTACTGAATAGCTCCTAATCTTCTTCCCTTTATGCGATTTCAAATGATTGAAATCAGCCTCCTCCATTTTGAAAATGATGACAGGTGAAGTGTCACTCGTGACGTGACGAGTTTGACCCGGTGGAAATTCTAGGCATATGCTAATTATTTTGCGAAACAAGTTTGACCCGGCGGAAATTCTAGACATGCGCTAATAAAGATAATATTTTGCGAAACGAGTTTGACCCGGCAGTAATTCTAGGCAGGCACATACTATATACCCGGCGGCCATTCAAGGAAATACGGTATTCGATATTTTTTGCCTGCTAGCGGTGCGGTGCAGGTGGTAATACGAGAGAGAGAGAAGGTGCGACTCTGGTAACAAATGAAGGAAGAATTAATTCCCAAGAAAAAACGTCTGGCGGTGGTTTGGCTTCAAGCGGGAAGATGTTGAACAGTTATACGGCAAAAGCCTTGCTAGAAAAAGTAGCAGCTCTGCTAATGTGGCATCATTTGAAAAGTCACCCGCTAGAGTGCTTGAAACTCCGCATGTCAACATCTCGGCCGGTGCCACACCAACAAAATGCCGAAGCAACTATTTCCATATCAACACCGTATGAAAAAAACAGTCAACAAATGAAGGAGATAACGTCCGCTGGAACCTACCACATAGCGAAGGACATACACTATTTTATTTCTTATTATGCAGCTCAGTAACAAATGAAGGAATAAGTAATTCCCAAGAATGGTTTGGCTTCAAGCGGGAAGATGTTGAACAGTTATGCGGCAGAAGCGTTGTTACAAAAAGTAGCAGCACTGCTATTTGATTTCCTATTATACAGCTCATCTTTATTTGAGACTTATTGAAATATCATGTGTGACATCATGCACAAAAGTGCACTTTATTTGTTTTAAACTATTGTAGTGGCGTTCTGTACAAAAAGTGCACTTTTAATTTAGTGTTGTTTTGATATGTCATTATATTTTACTATCCTTTCTCTCTTTAACTATTAAAACCCTCCTCGATATGTGTACAAAGACATTCTAACCGAGTCCTCGTTTTACTTTCATTTGCAGCGATGTTTGTGGAAAACACTTTGCGCGAAGTCCAAGGCAAAGCGGCGGTGGTGGCGACGGATTGCACGGGCAGTATCGCTCTGCAGCGCCTCCTCCCGCTGTGCAGTCCCGCCCAGGTGGCGGAGGTGCTGTCTGAGCTGGGCGGCGAATCGGGGGCAGAGTTCAAGGCCGTTTCCTTCGACCAATGCGGCGGCCATGTCGTGGAGAGCGCCGTCAGACAGGTGTCCAGGTCCGCAGGTAAGTGAAGTTCCTCATCATTTGCGGTTGATTATTGTTTTCATTTTTTACAATAATTCCTACCTTTTTAATCAGTGCAATACAAAATCATTCAGTTGGCCATTTGGCGCCTTATGGACTCACTCTCATCGTGGTGAAAAAATGAGACAACTTTTGATCAATACTGTAAATTCCGGACTTTTTTTTTCCTACGCTTTGGACCTCGCGGTTGTTTTATGGATTTTTCTTTATTGAAATGGTGTGTTATTGTTTGTGCTTTGGCGCCATCTTTTGGACGAGCGGTGCAGGTGCCGCCGGGTGAGTGGCTACAGTGTTTCCCGCCGTTTAAAGCTTCGAACCGGAAGTACAAGTGCCATTCCGCCTTCTAATCGTCCATAGCGTTTTTCCCTGCTTTCTGTCTTAGTTCTAGGCCGGAGGTCGGCAACCCGAGCTGTATCTTATAACGCCGTCCTAGTGTTTCCTTGGAGCTTTTTAAAAATATATGAAAATGGAAATATATCGGGTGGGAAAAAAATATATTTTTATTTTAATATGGTTTCTGTAGAGCAGGGCACCAGGTCGCCCGTAAGGACCAGATGAGTCGCCCGCTGGCCTGTTCTAAAAATAGCTCAAATAGCAGCACTTACCAGTGAGCTGCCTCTATTTTTTAAATTGTATTTATTTACTAGCAAGCTGGTCTCACTTTGCTCGACATTTTTAATTCTAAGAGAGACAAAACTCAAATAGAATTTGAAAATCCAAGAAAATATTTTAAAGACTTGATCTTCACTTGTTTAAATGAATTCATTTTTTTTTTTTACTTTACTTTTTATAACTTTGAGAAAGACAATTTTAGAGAAAAAATACAACCTTAAAAATGATTTTAGGATTTTTACACACATATGCCTTTTTACCTTTTAAATTCCTTCCTCTTCTTTCCTGACAATTTAAATCAATGTTGAAGTACATTTTTTGTTTTTATTGTAAAGAATGATAAATACATTTTAATTTAATTCTTCATTTTAGCTTCTGTTTTTTCGACGAAGAATATTTGTGAAATATGTCTTCAAATTTATTATGATTAAAATTCAAAAAAATTATTCAGGCAAATCTAGAAAATCCGTAAAATCAAATTAAAATCTTATTTCAAAGTCTTTTGAACTTCTTTTAAAATGTTTGTTCTGGGAAATCTAGAAGAAATAATGATTTGTCTTTGTTAGAAATATAGCTTGGTCCAATTTGTTATATATTCTAACAAAGTGCCGATTGGATTTTAACCTATTTAAAACATGTCATAAAATTTCTAAAATTAATCTTAATCAGGAAAAATTACTAATAATGTTTCATAAATTATTTTTTAAATTTTTTTCAAAAAGATTCGAATTAGCTAGTTTTTCTCTTCTTTTTTTTTTTAATTTTAAAGAGTCGAAATTGAAGATAAACTGTGTTTAAAAGTTTAATTTGAATTTTTTTCGTGTTTTCTCCTCTTTTAAACCGTTTAAGTGTTTTTTTTTTTCCTTTATTCTCTAAAAAAAAATTTCGGTAGAATTTTTTATTTTAAAGAGTCAAAATTGAAGATAAACTATGTCTCAAAATTGAATTTTCATTTTTTTCGTGTTTTCTCCTCTTTTAAACCGTTCAATTGAGTGTTTTTTTCGTCATTTATTCTCTAAAAAAAATTGCAGTAGAATTTTGAATTTTAAAGAGTCAAAATTGAAGATAAACTATGTCTCAAAATTGAATTTTCATTTTTTTCGTGTTTTCTCCTCTTTTAAACCGTTCAATTAAGTGTTTTTTTCATCATTTATTCTCTAAAAAAAACTTCCGTGAAAAGGAAAAAAAATGTACGACGGAATGACGGACAGAAATACAATTTATTTAAGTGTGTATCAAACTGGTAGCCCTTCGCATTAATCAGTACCCAAGAAGTAGCTCTTGGTTTCAAAAAGGTCGGTGACCCCTGCTGTGAACGAACAAACCTGACACAAACATGTAAAAATATGTAAAATTAATATTAAATTTCAACATTTCTGTCATTTTTGCGTCATAGCCTGCGACACAAACACATTCCATTTCGTTGTTTTATCGAATCCATCTCATTGTATAATTTCATCCATGCAGTGTAAGATAATACATTACTATTGTAATGGAAGTTAAAATTAAAGCACCATGGAACAGCTGATTTGTTATGTTGATGCGGGGAAAAAAAACTATTATTCATGTGTGCTCATTATGTGTTTGTGACCTACTTAGTCCTTTTGATAGTAGGCTAATATAGACACTTTGCAGAATAATGTCACACTTGCTCAGTCTGTTGCCCAGCCCTCCAGACTGCTCATGTAGCCTGACTGACACCTACTGGCGACTTCAGGTTACTACGTCTTCAAAATCTTCCCTGTATTGGAACCAAAAAAAAAAAAAGTGTCCAATCTTTATCCACTTAGGGCCGCAGACTGAAAAATCAAAGCAAGCGGGGGCCATTTTGACATTTTTCTATTTTAAAGAACAATCCAATATATGTTTAACCAATATACATTTCGACCTCCACTCAGGCTAAAGGGTTTTGGTAAAAAATATAAAATATAAAAAATGTGTCATTATTCAGTGTTATTTTGTTTCATTATTATTGAAGTTTTAAATCTCCAGATCAACATTAGGGCCATCTGTCAATATAATGATTTTTAAGATTTAAGTCGTATGCTCTTTTTGTCGAACAAAACCCTGTTTTCTGATGGTAAAAACCACAAAATATGCAATATCACCCAATACTTTTTTTAAGTGGAATATTTGAGATTATATAATAATTGGAGCCTTAAAGGCCTACGGAATTGAGATTTTGTTATTAAACGGGGATAGCAGGTCCATTCTATGTGTCATACTTCATCATTTCGCGATATTGCCATATTTTTGCTGAAAGGATTTAGTAAAGAAAATTGACGATAAAGTTCACAACTTTTGGTACTTCCAGTAACATCGGCAGCGGACACTTGATCGGTCTGGCCGGCTCAGGAGCAGCAGCAGGAATCGGAGCGATAGCGTATGAGTGGAATGTACGAGAGCACAAGTCAGTTAGCAGACACAAACATGTCCATCCTTGTGGTCATCAGCGTGGTGAAAGGGACCAACTTTTCTTTGGTGCCCGTTTTTGTGTACGTGGGATCTGCCAACTTTGGACATCAAACCCTGGTGGCATGGTGGAGATGTTTATAAAATAATCTTGCCTTCCTCCAAATTTTCCCCATTTGTGATGTCATTATATGTACAGTGCATCCGGGAAGTAATCACATGTTAGTGGAATGACTTCATTTTACCCTCAAAATGCTCCACACAATACCCCATAATGACAATGTGGGGAAAAAAAGTTATTTATTAAGATGTATTAAACATAAGAAAATTAAGAAATCACATGTACAGTCGTGGTCAAAAGTTTACATACACTTGTAGAGAACATGATGTCATAGCTGTCTTGAGTTTCCAATCATGCTCAGAATCAAGAGTAAGATTACTTATTTGTCAGTGTTAATATTAAATGGTCCCCGGGTCCCTCTGTAGTGGAAACGTTGGGTCCCTGGACTCAAACTATTATGTTAGATCCACTATGGACTGGACTCTCACTATTATGTTAGATCCACTATGGACTGGACTATCACTATTATGTTAGATCCACTATAGACTGGACTCTCACTATTATGTTAGATCCACTATGGACTGGACTCTCACTATTATGTTAGATCCACTATGGACTGGACTCTCACACTATTATGTTAGATCCACTATGGACTGGACTCTCACACTATTATGTTAGATCCACTATGGACTGGACTCTCACTATTATGTTAGTTCCACTATGGACTGGACTCTCACTATTATGTTAGATCCACTATGGACTGGACTCTCACTATTATGTTAGATCCACTATGGACTGGACTCTCACTATTATGTTAGATCCACTATGGACTGGACTCACACTATTATGTTAGATCCACTATGGACTGGACTCTCACACTATTATGTTAGATCCACTATGGACTGGACTCTCACTATTATGTTAGATCCACTATGGACTGGACTCTCACTATTATGTTAGATCCACTATGGACTGGACTCTCACTATTATGTTAGATCCACTATGGACTGGACTCTCACTATTATCGTGAGGGTGGCATTGCTCGGTTGAGGGTTGCAGGTTCGATTCCCGCTTCCGCCATCCTGGTCACCGCCGTTGTGTCCTTGGGCAAGACACTTTACCCACCTGCTCCCAGTGCCACCCACACTGCTTTAAATGTAACTTAGATATTGGGTTTCACGATGTAAAGCGCTTTGAGTCACTAGAGAAAAGCGCTATATAAATATAATTCACTTCACTTCACTTCACCGGAAGTCGCAGACGATGACGTCGCAAGTGTGGGGGCTCCTCACATATTCACATTGATTTAAATGGGAGCCTCCAACAAAAACAGTTATTCGGAACGAGAAAACGACAATTTCCCCAATAATTTGAGCGACGATGAAAGATTCGTGTTTGAAGATATTGATAGCGACGGACTAGAAAAAAAAAAAAGAGTTAAAAAAAAACGCGATAGCATTGGGACGTATTCCGATGTTTTTAGTCACATTTACTAGGATAATTCTGGGAAATCCCTTATCTTTCTATTGTGTTGCTAGTGTTTTAGTGAGTTTAATATTACCTGATAGTCAAAGGGGTCCACGGGTGTGTTGACGCCATGTCTCAGGGAAGTCGACCTCAGCTGTATGGACGACAGAAGCTCAGCTGATATCCGGTACAAAGCGACTTTTTAACCACAATTTTCTCACCGAAACCTGCTGGTTGACATTCGGTTGGGATCCATGTCTGCTTGACCGCGCTCTGATCCATAGTAAAGTTTCAGCTCCGGGAATTTTAAACAAGGAATCACCGTGTGTTTGTGTGGCTAAAGGCTAAAGCTTCCCAACTCCATCTTTGTACTGTGACTTCTCCAATATTAATCAAACAAATTGCAAAAGATTCAGCAACACAGATCTCCAAAATACTGTGTAATTATGCTGTTAAACAAGACGACTTTTAGCTGTGTGTGTGTGTGCAGCGCTCATACTTCTTAAAAACGCGTGACGTCCTGCGTACATGTCATCATTACACAACGTTTCCAAGACGAAACTCCCGGGAAATTTAAAATTGTAATTTAGTAAACTAAAAAGGCCGTATTGGCATGTGTTGCAATGTTAATATTTCATCATTGATATACAAACTACCAGACTGCGTGGTGGGTAGTAGTTGTAAAGTGTTAAAAATAAATTATATATTTTTTTTACTGTTTACTTTGAACACAATAATCTCGAGATCAACTTCAGATCTATCCGTCAATTGTAAGTTTTATTGTTGTTTATAGGTTTTTTGTGTTCGTTTTAAGCCCTTCTTTAAAAAAAAAAAAAAACAGCTCAGTTTTTTTTATATGGCAAACACAAAATATTAGGGATGCACCGAAATGAAAATTTGTGGCCGAAGCCGAATAAAATTTAAACGCTTGGCCGAAGGCCGAATACTGAGTAATGAATGCAGTTTTTCACAATTTTTTTAATATTGCATAAATAGCCTAGAATAAATATTCAGACATGTTTTTCAAATAAAGTAATTTTTATTGAATATTAACATTTTTTTAATATTCCAGTAGCCTTTGCCTTTCAAAAAAAGCACAATTTTTCATTTCTATTAGGCCTTCAAACAAAACATGCATTCCAAAAAAAATAAAGTGCATTAAAGTGGATAAACCCACAACAAATTAATTATTGTCCTTTTGGCAAAAGTCTGCTTAGCCACAGTAGATATGCTAATAATGTAAACAGAAGGCTCAAGTAAATCTCAATAAAGTGTGTGCTTGTAACCTCATACACTTATACAGGTAGCCTACACAACAGGCTAATAATGTAAACAGAGGCCCCACTAAATCTCAATAAAGTGTGTGCTTGTAACCTCATACACTCATACAAGTACACAACATATCCCAACGTCACTGCACGTTGGTTGATTGCGTCACCGCGTCAAAAAATTGCGTCACACGCCACTATTCGGCCTTGTTTTTGACTCATTCCACCGAAGGCCGAATGTGTCTTTTTTTGCCATATTCGGCCGAATATATTCGGTTACCGATTAATCGGTGCATCCCTACAAAATATGCGACATTTTCCCCCCAAAATATCTCAAAGTGGAATATTTAACGTGACAAAATTAGAGCCTTGAATAGGTCAATAATTCATAATGACATTGATTTTGATTAATTATTTTTTTTTTAAAGAAAGAAACAGCCTGCATGGCAGCTTTGTGTTATTAGAGTAAACATTGCAACATTTTCTTGTTACATTTCACCCATTTGCTCCTTTGTATCACTTTTTACGTTTGAAAACTTTTTCAATCGTATTTTTAAAATGTGCCGTGGGGCCGTTTAAAAATTACCTGTGGGCTGCAAACGGCCCCCGGGCCGCACTTTGGACACCCCTGCTCTGAGAAGAGGTATAGGAACTTTTGAAGTCCCTCTTAACATGAGTTGGATTAAAGAAATAGGCTTAATATGCCACGCTTTCATTGTAAGGCTTTTAATTTTTTGCAGGCTACAGACACTTTTATTTTTATTTTTTGGTCCAATATGGCCTTTTAACATTTTTGACTCTTGCGGTCTTACACCAGCCTCTCTCCATAACATGTGTATGTTATCCTCACTCTTTGTCTTTAAAAAAAAAAAAAGAAAAAAGTTTTTATTAGTGTTGTCCCGATACCAATATTTTGGTACCGGTACCAACATTTTTTCAATACTTTTTTAAATAAAGGTCACCACAAAAAATGGCATTATTGGCTTTATTTGAACAAAAAAAAATTGTGTACATGAAACATATGTTTATTATTGTCATTTAGTCCTTAAATATAATAAACATACGAGACAACTTGTCTTTTAGTAGTAAGTAAACAAACAAAGTCTCTTAATTTAGCTGCTGACGTTGCAGTTCTATTATTTTGTCAACATTATTAAGGACAAATGGTCGAAAATTAATTATTATTCTACTTGTTCATTTACTCTTAATATCTGCTTACTTTCTCTCTCAACATGTTCTATCTACACTTCTGTTAAAATGTAATCATCACTTATTCTTCTCTTCTTTGATACTTTTCATTAGTTTTGAGTGATACCACAAATTTGGATATCGATCCGATACCAAGTAGATACAGGATCATACATTGGTCATATTCAAAGAACTCATGTGTCCAGTGGCGTATTTCCTGACTTTATAATACATCGACCAATCGATCCTCGGCTCAGATCCCACATCAGGGCAAGAAAAAACTCAACCCAATGATATAAAACATAAACATAATATTCAAAAAAAGGAAACAAGATGCTGCAATGCCAAAAAATATCAAAAAGTAGTATCGACTATATACGCTACTGTACTTGGTATCATTTCAGTGGATGTCAGGTGTAGATCCATCCAAGGCGTTTGTTTACATTTTGACGCCAGTGAGCTACGGTGTGTAGTGAAGCTTGTTTAGCTATTTCACACACCAGTGATAATGCTACTTGTAAGAAACTTACTTTGTCGCCATGGAGGCGAGGATTAGTGATTTAGAAGTTGCTAAAACTCTGTTTCAGTGTTATAACTTCACCTCTAGCTTTAGTTTTTAAGCCAAAATGCGTCCGTTTTCCTTTTTTCTGTCCACACACTGTGTCTGCTTGTAAGTACTCTGTGTGTGCGCACTGCCAAACATGCTCCTCTGCTTGTAAAACCAGCAATGACAAAACTTGACGACGGGGGGCGACCAGTATTTTTCAGAGACGCTATCGTACCCAAAATTATTCATTAGTATCGCAGTGCTATACTAAAATTGGTTTACCGTACAACCCTAGTTTTTACTCATTTCACTTTTTACGGGGTGACCTTGTTCCTGTTCTGTCTGCCTACACAAAGTATGTCTTCTCTTGAACGGCTTTGTGCTGAAAATGGTATTTTGTCGTACATCTCCTACCTTCCTGTTCACTCGTATGGATTCTTCATTGGTCACTGCAATTAATGGTAGTAAGTTTTACAATCCAACTAAAACAATTCTTACTTAGTACAAACCCCGTTTCCATATGAGTTGGGAAATTGTGTTAGATGTAAATATAAACAGAATACAATGATTTGCAAATCCTTTTCAACCCATATTCAGTTGAATGCACTACAAAAACTAGATATTTGATGTTAAAACTCATAAACTTTATTTTTTGCAAATAATAATTAACTTAGAATTTCATGGCTGCAACACGTGCCAAAGTAGTTGGGAAAGGGCATGTTCACCACTGTGTTACATCACCTTTTCTTTTAACAACACTCAGTACATGTTTGGGAACTGAGGAAACTAATTGTTGAAGCTTTGAAAGTGGAATTCTTTCCCATTCTTGTATTATGTAGAGCTTCAGTCCTTCAACAGTCCGGGGTCTCCGCTGTCGTATTTTACGCTTCATAATGCGCCACACATTTTCCATGGGAGACAGGTCTGGACTGCAGGCGGGCCAGGAAAGTACCCGCACTCTTTTTTTTTTTACGAAGCTGCACTGTTGTAACACTTGTCTTGCTGAAATAAGCAGGGGCGTCCACGAAAAAGACGGCGATTAGATGGCAGCATATGTTGTTTCAAAACCTGTATGTACCTTTCAGCATCAATGGTGCCTTCAAAGATGTGTAAGTTACCCATGCTTTGGGCACTAATGCACCCCCATACCATCACAGATGCTGGCTTTTCAACTTTGCGTTGATAACAGTCTGGATGGTTCGCTTCCCCTTTGGTGCGGACGACACAATGTCGAATATTTCCAAAAACTATTTGAAATGTGAACTCGTCCGACCACAGAACACTTTTCCACTTTGCATCAGTCCATCTTAGATGATCTCGGGCCCAGAGAAGCCGGCGGCGTTTCTGGATGTTGTTGATAAATGGCTTTAGCTTTGCATAGTAGAGCTTTAACTTGCACTTACAGATGTAGCGACTAACTGTATTTAGTGACAGTGGTTTTCTGAAGTGTTCCTCAGCCCATGTGGTGATATCCTTTACAGATTGATGTCGGTTTTTGATACAGTGCTATTTGAGGGATGGAAGGTCACGGTCATTCAATGTTGGTTTCCGGCCATGCCGCTTACGTGGAGTGATTTCTCCAGATTCTCTGAACCATTTGATGATATTATGGAGCGTAGATGTTGAAATCCCTAAATTTCTCGCAATTGCACTTTGAGAAACGTTGTTCTTAAACTGTTTGACTATTTGCTCACGCAGTTGCGGACAAAGGGGTGTACTTCACCCCATCCTTTCTTGTGAAAGACTGAGCATTTTTTATACCCAATCATGACACCCACCTGTTGCCAATCAGCCTGCTCACCTGTTGGATGTTCCCAATAAGTGTTTGATGAGCATCCCTCAACTTTATCACTATTTTTTTTGCCACCTTTCCCTTTGTAGCATAATCAACTGAATATGGGTTGAAAAGGATTTCTAATCATTGGATTCCGTTTATATTTACATCCAACACAATTTCCCAACTCATATGGAAACGGGGTTTGTACTTATTTACGGGGGTCGGAGAGTCCGATGTTATGCCGTACAAGTTGATTGTTGGTTAATTGACCAAATTCGTGTGAATTTCATCAGAGCCCTCTGCCACCGCCGAGGAGGAGGAGGATGGCGACGACAGTGTCCTGGAAGTCCAGGTGTTGTCTTTGAGTGGAGTAGTAAGAGCCAACATCTCGGAGTTCATCAACCATGGTCACGGCTCCTACGTGCTCCGCACACTCCTGCATGTGCTGGCCGGCTGTGTGGGACCTCCCCGCACCGAACCACGTCCAGGTAGACCCATGAACTCTTGGCATGTACCTCGTCTTTTTCAACCGTTACTTCAGGGGTCGGGAACCTTTTTGACTGAGAGAGCCGTGAAAGCAAAATATTATAAAGTGTATTTCCGAGAGAGCCATATAATAATTCTTAACACTGAATACCAGTGTGAATTTTTAAGTAAGACCAACATTTTAAGAATATAATAAGTATCTTCTTCTTTTTAATATTGTTATTCTGAAGCTAATGAATAAAATAGTTCTTACCATTAATGCGACTTCTTGAACAGGAACGGCAGAAAACGGATGGATGGATTAAAATGCATGAGAATGTTTTACATCTTGAACGTTAATTTTAACACTGTGATGACCAGCGGAATTATTCATTACTTATCGCGGTGTTTTTCAACCACTGTGCCGCGGCCGTGAGCTACAGTCTGGTGTGTCGTGGGAGAGATTATGTAATTTCACCTAATTGGTTTGGTAATATTTATTGCAAACCTGTAACTATATTTCAAAAATGTGCTGTTATTGAGTGTCTGTGCTGTCTAGAGCTCGGCAGAGTAATAAGCGTGTAATACTCTTCCAGTTTAGCTCGGTTGGTAGAGCTAAACTTGAGTTTAGTTTAATTTATTAAGGATCCCCATTAGTCTACACCACAGTGGAGACTATTCTTCCTGGGGTCCGGGCAAAAAACATCACACAACCACAGAACAAACGATTAAAATGCAGTACAACATGATCCAATAATAAATTGTCATAATACAAAAATAGCAACAACAAAGAACCAAAAAATACTAATAAATGTTGTTACATAATAATTTTCATACCAAAGATAAAAAAAAAAAAAAGAAAAAAAAAAAGGGTTGCAGGTTCGATTCCCGCTTCCGCCATCCTAGTCAATGCCGTTGTGTCCTTGGGCAAGACACTTTACCCACCTGCTCCCAGTGCCACCCACAGTGGTTTAAATGGAACTTAGATATTGGGTTTCACTATGTAAAGCGCGTTGAGTCACTAGAGAAAAGCGCTATATAAATATAATTCACTTCACTTCACTTCCATATCAGTAGGTGGCAGCAGGTAGCTAATTGCTTTTGCAGATGTCGGGAACATGGTATGTCGTGATCACAATACGCAGGAGGCAGCATGTAGGTAAAAAGGTATCCAACACTTAAACTAAAAATAAACAAGAGGCGAGTGCCGCTAAGAAAAGGCATTCAAGCAAAACAAAACTAAAACTAAAAAGTAAGCAAAAACAGAACGCTGGACGACAGCAAAGACTTACAGCAGGGGTTGGGAACCTGTGGCTCTTTTGATGACTGTATCTGGCTCTCAGATAAATCTTAGCTGACATTGCTTAACATGTTAAGTAATAATTACGCTCAAAATAATAAACATTTTAATCCATTCATCCGTTTTCTACCGCGCCCGTTCACGAAGTTGCATTAATTGTAGAATTATTATATTTATTACTGGTTCACTATGTACTGTTACTATTTATTACTAGCTTCAGAATAACCATGTTATTAAAAAGAATAAGAGACTTATTATACTCTAAAAATGTTAGTCTTACTTAAAATGCACGCATTTAGTTGTATTCAGTGTTAAAAAATATTATATGGCTCTCAAGGAAATACGTTTTAAAATATTTGGCTTTCATGGCTCTCTCAGCCAAAAAGGTTCCCGACCCCTGACTTACAGTGTGAGGAGCAGACGGCGTCCACAAAGTACATCCGTACATGGCATGAGAATCAACAATGTCCACACAAAGGAGTGCGTCCGCACAACTCGAATAGTCTTGATTGTAAAAACAAAGCAGGTGGGATAAATAGCATTCAAGGAGGACATGAAACTGCTACAGGAAAATACCAACAAAAGAGGAAAAGCCTGTGAGGAGCAGACGGCGTCCACAAAGTACATCCGTACATGGCATGACAATCAACAATGTCCACACAAAGGAATGCGTCCGCACAACTCGAATAGTCTTGATTGTAAAAACAAAGCAGGTGCGATAAATAGCATTCAAGGAGGACATGAAACTGTTACAGGAAAATACCAACAAAAGAGGAAAAGCCAACAAAATAGGAGCGCAAGTCACACAGGAAAACACCGAAAAAACTCAAAATAAGTTACGGCTTGACAGTACACCTACATAGAGACAAGACAATTTTTTTTGACAATATCGGCTAATGAGTTTAATTTTTTTTATGTTTTCTGCGCCTCAGTATTTTTTCAATGAAAAAAATGTGTTTTGGCTCAAAAAAGGTTGAAAAACACTGACTTATCGTGTTAAGCAATGCCAGCTAAAATTTATCTGAGAGCCAGATGCAGTCATCAAAAGAGCCACATCTGGCTCTAGGAAAAGCCTGTGAGGAGCAGACGGCGTCCACAAAGTGCATCCGTACATGGCATGACAATCAACAATTTCCACACAAAGGAGTGCGTCCGCACAACTTGAATAGTCTTGATTGTAAAAACAAAGCAGGTGGGATAAATAGCATTCAAGGTGGACATGAAACCGCTACAGGAAAATACCAACAAAAGAGGAAAAGCCTGTGAGGAGCAGACGGCGTCCACAAAGTACATCCGTACATGGCATGACAATCAACAATGTCCGCACAACTCGAATAGTCTTGATTGTAAAAACAAAGCAGGTGGGATAAATAGCATTCAAGGAGGACATGAAACTGCTACAGGAAAATACCAACAAAAGAGGAAAAGCCTGTGAGGAGCAGACGGCGTCCACAAAGTACATCCGTACATGGCATGACAATCAACAATGTCCGCACAACTTAAATGTTCTTGATTGTAAAAACAAAGCAGGTGGGATAAATAGCATTCAAGGAGGACATGAAACCGCTACAGGAAAATACCAACAAAAGAGGAAAAGCCACCAAAATAGGAGCGCAAGTCACACCGGAAAACACAGAAAAAACTCAAAATAAGTTACAGCTTGACAGTACACCTACATAGAGACAAGACCATTTTTTTTGACAATATCAGCTACTGAGTTTAATTTTTTTATGTTTTCTGCGTCTCAGAATTTTTTCAATGAAAAAAATGTGTTTTGGGTAAAAAAAGGTTGAAAAACACTGACTTATCGTGTTAAGCAATGCCAGCTAAGATTTATCTGAGAGCCAGATGCGGTCATCAAAAGAGCCACAGGTTCCCTACCCCTGCGTTACATGATGTTTGTCTTATTCCTCTTTGTTGAAGGAACAAAAGAGCGCAACGCCCCGCCTCAGCTGACAGACTTTGAGATCCCGACATCGTTTTGGTACGAGCTGAAGAGCCTCACAGAGAGTCTAATGGACAATGTAAAAGGTGAGTCACTTATTAGACGCATGACATTATTGTACAAACCCCGTTTCCATATGAGTTGGGAAATTGTGTTAGATGTAAATATAAACGGAATACAAGGATTTGCAAATCCTTTTCAACCCATATTCAGTTGAATATGCTACAAAGACAACATATTTGATGTTCAAACTCATAAACATTTGTGCAAATAATCATTAACTTTAGAATTTGATGCCAGCAAAACGTAACAAAGAAGTTGGAAAAGGTGGCAATAAATAGTCATAAAGTTGAGGGATGCTCATCAAACACTTATTTGGAACATCCCACAGGTGTGCAGGCTAATTGGGAACAGGTGGGTGCCATGATTGGGTATAAAAACAGCTTCCCCAAAAAAATGCTCAGTCTTTCACAAGAAAGGATGGGGCGAGGTACACCCCTTTGTCCACAACTGCGTGAGCAAATAGTCAAACAGTTTAAGAACAATGTTTCTCAAAGTGCAATTGCAAGAAATTTTAGGGATTTCAACATCTACACTCCATAATATCATCAAAAGGTTCAGAGAATCTGGAGAAAAACACTCCAAGTAAGCAGCATGGCCGGAAACCAACATTGAATGACCGTGACCTTGCATCCCTCAAATGGCACTGTATGAAAAAACCGACATCAATCTGTAAAGGATATCACCACGAATGTGACTGACCATGAGCCAGTGGTCATCAAAAATCAGGAAATCACTCAGGTATCCTCATATAAATATTTAGTTCTCTGCTGGAAGACACATATTGACAAACTGTGCAATGGACTGCAACAGAGGCTATATTTTTTGCGTAGATTAAGATTGTACGCCGTAAGCAGCCACATCATGATGATTTTCTGCCGTGCCATTGTAGAGAGCATCATTAGATACGGGATCACCTCATGGTTTGGCAACCTAACCGTCAAGCTAAAAAGCAAACTGGCCGGCATGCATAAAACGGCAATGAAAATCGTAGGGAGGAAAGAATACGAGCCTATACTGAGCATCTTTGAGCAGGCAGTTAGGAAAAAAGCTAAGAAAATTATTTCCAATTCACAACACCCACTCTTCCCTGAATGTGGAACCCTGCCATCAGGGAGAAGACTCCGGGTCCCACTTTGCAGATGTAATTGCCTTAAATGATCATTTGACCCAGCCTCCATTAAGCTGACCAACAATGTGCAATAGAATGTTAATACATTTTTTAGCACATAGCACTTTAGCACCTAGCACTTTAGCACATAGCACTTTAGAACTAAACACTTTAGCACACAGCACTTTATCCATCAGCTTGGGGCGGTATAGCTCGGTTGGTAGAGCGGCCGTGTCAGCAACTTGAGGGTTGCAGGTTCAATTCCCGCTTCCGCCATCCTAGTCACTGCCGTTGTGTCCTTGGGCAAGACACTTTACCCACCTGCTCCCAGTGCCACCCACACTGGTTTAAAAATGTAACTTAGATATTGGGTTTCACTATGTAAAGTGCTTTGAGTCACTAGAGAAAAGCGCTATATAAATATAATTCACTTCACTTCACTTCAGCTCTTGTGCAATCCACACTGGTACTTTATCTCCATACTGTAGATTTTATGCCTACATCAAAGTGTCTATCAAGCTCCATGTTCTGATGTTTAAATGTTAGTTAGATTAGATTAGATAGTACTTTATTTATTCCGTCAGGAGAGTTCCTTCAGGAAAATTACAATTTTCAGCACAATCCCATTCAAGATCAGACAAACATTACAGGGAGAAAGAACAGGATCGCTGACGGGTCTGCCGGCTTCCAGCGCCCCTTACAAAAAAGATGACATACAAGTAAACAGGGGGCGGGGAGAAAAGAATAGAAGATTAAAATAAAATTTTAAAAACCGGTCTTAGCCTGGGCCCTGGAGAGGGGGTGCAGACTGAGGCCAAGGGAACAAAACAACAACTCATAGCCATAGTACACATCCCTCTTCCATGTGTGTAAGAGGGAAACATCAAAAATCAAAGGACACAGAGGACATTAAAGACATTAAAGCAGCAGATACAACCAGACACTTCTACATACAACTATGAATAAAAAGTAAAGGAAACATATACACTGTGGTGGCCTCTGCGGTGTTCCACGCCATCGTCCGCTGGGGTAGAGGGAGCATGGCCAGAGACAGGAGCAGACCCAACAAAGCAACCAAGACAGCCGACTCCACTCCCGGCCAGTGTCCAGTCCGCATGGATGAGCGAGGATACGTCCAAGGTGACTGAGCTCCTGCCTACAGCAGCCACTACAGCAGCGCCATCTTGGAAAAAGTTGTCTTGTTGTGTCTGTGCTTGTGTTTTTGTTCTGTTGTTTTTGTGTATGTTAAGAAAGCAATGATGCACTGTGTCCAAGACAAATTTCCCCGCGGGGACAATAAAGTTGAACCTTGAACCACATGGGCTCAGGAACACTTCAGAAAACCACTGTCACTAAATACAGTTGTCGCTACATCTGTAAGTGCAAGTTAAAGCTCTACTATGCAAAGCGAAAGCCATTTATCAACAACATCCAGAGACGCCGCCGGCTTCTCTGGGCCCGAGATCATCTAAGATGGACTGATTCAAAGTGGAAAGGTGTTCTGAAGGGTTTTTTTCCCCCCGCGTTGTCTCTTTCCAGTAAGCATCTCTGGCTCTGTTGCCAGCGCCGTGTTCCAGACCATGTTGACCGTGTGCCACAGGAAACGACCCAAACTCTGCAAGCAGCTCCTGAGGCGCCTGGCCGGGTACCTGACGAGTTGCTCCGCCGCTCCCGGTGTCAGGTCTGTAGTTCTAAGTAGGAGTCGGTCAGAAAGCTGGAGAGAAAATGTTTTTTTTATGTTTTTTTTAGTCCCCTTCTGGTTTTTCTCAAAGACCAAGCCGCCAGTCGCCTCATGGAGACCGTCCTTCAGCTGTCGCCCAAGTCCCTCCTCCGGGACCTGTACAAGAACCACCTCAAGGGTCAGCTGGTCGACCTGGCCCTCCATCCAATCGGTAACTTCCCGATACAGAGGCTGACTGCCGTCACGGCCAAAACCAAACTGGTGGGTTGAAATCATCACAATGCAGGTGTGAAACTCGGGTTGGCCAAATTGATGAGTGATCGATCACGTCTCTTTGTTTTTGAAGTTTGTCAGCTTGTTCGACGAGCTGCTCCAAGGTGTGGAGGCCATCTTGGCGTCAGGTCACATGGGTGTGATCGTGCAACTGGCGGAAAGTTGCGCAGAAAGTGGAGAAAGACAGGAAGAATTCATGCAGTGTCTACTCAATGTAGGTCTGATTTCTGTACCATTAACCTCATTTGGGATTTTAATACCTAAAACAGGGGTCACCAACGCGGTGGCCGTAAGGACCAGATGAGTCGCCCGCAGGCCTGTTCTAAAAATAGCTCAAATAGCAGCACTTACCAGTGAGCTGCCTCTATTTTTTAAATTGTATTTATTTACTAGCAAGCTGGTCTCGCTTTGCTGGACATTTTTAATTCTAAGAGAGACAAAACTCAAATAGAATTTGAAAATCCAAGAAAATATTTTAAAGACTTGGTCTTCACTTGTTGAAATAAATTCATTTATTTTTTTACTTTGCTTCTTATAACTTTCAGAAAGACAATTTTCGAGAAAAAAATACAACCTTAAAAATTAGGGATGCACCGATTAATCGGTAACCGAATATATAAAAAAGCCACATTCGGCCTTCGGTGAATTGAGTTAAAAACAAAGCCGAATAGTGGCGTGTGACGCAATTTTTTGACGCGGTGACGCAATCAACCAACGTGCAGTGACGTTGGGATATGTTGTGTACCTGTATAAGTGTATGAGGTTACAAGCACACACTTAATTGAGATTTAGTGGGGCCTCTGTTTACATTATTAGCCTGTTGTGTAGGCTACCTGTATAAGTGTATGAGGTTACAAGCACACACTTATTGAGATTTAGTGGGTCCTTTGTTTACATTATTAGCCTGTTGTGTAGGCTACCTGTATAAGTGTATGAGGTTACAAGCACACACTTAATTGAGATTTACTTGAGCCTTCTGTTTACATTATTAGCATATCTACTGTGGCTAAGCAGACTTTTGCCAAAAGGAGAATAATTCATTTGTTGTGGGTTTATCCACTTTAATGCACTTAATTTTTTTTTATGGAATGCATGTTTTGTTTGAAGGCCTAATATAAATGAAAACCAAAGGCTACTGGAATATTAAAAAAATGTCAATATTCAATAAAAAAATACTTTATTTGAAAAACATGTCTAAATATTTATTCTAGGCTATTTATGCAATATAAAAAAAATTGTGAAAATCTGCATTAATTATTCGGCCTTCGGCCAAGCGTTTAAATTTTATTCGGCTTCGGCCACAAATTTTCATTTCGGTGCATCCCTATTAAAAATGATTTTAGGATTTTTAAACACATATACCTTTCTACCTTTTAAATTCCTTCCTCCTCTTTCCTGACAATTTAAATCGTGGGTATTAAACTCTGGTCCGCGGGCCAAATTTGGCCCGCCGTGTAATTTCATTTGGCCCTTGAGGCAATAATAAATTAACATTAGAGCTGGCCCGCTGTATCACCGCATTCAACGCTAATTCTCATACTTGCCAACCCTCCCAATTTTTCTAGGAGAATCTCGAATTTCCACCCGGACAACAATATTGGGGGCGTGCCTTAAAGGTACTGCTTTTAGCATCCTCTACAACCTGTCGTCACGTCCGATCTTTTTCTCCATACAAACAGCGTGCCGGCCCAGTCACGTAATACATGCGGCTTCTACACACACACACAAGTGAATGCAAGGCATACTTGGTCAACAGCCATACAGGTCACACTGAGGGTAGCCGTATAAACAACTTTAACACTGTTACACCACACTGTGAACCCAGACCAAACAAGAATGACAAACACATTTTGGGAGAACATCCGCACCGTAACACAACATAAACAGAACAAATACCCAGAACCCCTTGCAGCAGTGACTCTTCCGGGACGCTACAATATACACCCCCGCTACCACATGTCACTATAAAGTTAAATACGCCTTGCTTGTTCAATATTCAATGCAAAACTCGTTTGGGTCCCTATTAAAAGGTTAAGTTGTTCAACTTTGGCCCGCGGCTTTTTTCAGTTTAGAATTTTGGCCCACTCTGTATTTGAGTTTGACACCCCTGATTTAAATCAATGTTCAAATAAATTAATTTTTTTATTGTAAAGAATGATAAATACATTTTTATTTAATTCTTCATTTTAGCTTCCGTTTTTTCAACGAAAAATATTTGTGAAATATTTCTTCAAACTTATGATTAAAATTAAAAAAATATATTCTGGCAAATCTAGAAAATCTGTAAAAATCAAATTTAAATCTTATTTCAAAGTCTTTTGAATTTCTTTAAAAAAAAAAAATTCTGGAAAATCTAGAAGAAATAATGATTTGTCTTTGTTAGAAATATTGCTTGGTCCAATTTGTTATATATTCTAACAAAGTGCAAATTGGGTTTTAACCTATTTAAAACATGTCATCAAAAATATATATTTATTGTGAGAAATAAATAAACCGGTGAGAAATAAATAAACCGGTATAGCTCGGTTGGTAGAGTGGCCGTGCCAGCAACTTGAGGGTTGCAGGTTCGATTCCCGCTTCCGCCATCTTAGTCACTGCCGTTGTGTCCTTGGGCAAGACACTTTACCCACCTGCTCCCAGTGCCACCCACACTGGTTTAAATGGAACTTAGATATTGGGTTTCACTATGTAAAGCGCTTTGAGTCACTAGAGAAAAGCGCTATATAAATATAATTCACTTCACTTCATATCAGTGTTTCCACAAAGATAAATATCATTAATTATTAATAATAACATCGAGTTAAAGGTAAATTGAGCAAATTGGATATTTCTGGAAATGTATTTAAGTGTGTATCAAACTGGTAGCCCTTCGCATTAATCAGTACCCAAGAAGTAGCTCTTGCTTTCAAAAAGGTTGGTGACCCCTGGCCTAAAAGATGTGTTAAAAGGGGGTCATACCGTTCCTTGTGGTCTGCATCAGGGGTCCCGGTTCAATGTATGCATTGTCCTCTGCATTTGACCCATCCCCTTGTTCCACCCCCTGGGGAGGTGAGGGGAGCAGTGAGCAGCAGCAGTTGCCGCGCCCGAATCAATTTTGGTTATTTTAACCCCCCCCAATTCCAACCCTTGATGCTGAGTGCCAAGCATATAAGCCATATATGTAATAAAGGCAAAATACGTCACAACAGTCTCAAATTTCCAAACGGCCCCTTTGAAGCTTGTTTTGAAGAAGGCAAAACATTTGTTTTCGGGACTTGGGGATCCCAAATATGCAAGAACGACACCAACAGGCAAAAGCATTTGTTTTGCATACAACGTTTCCCCCAAAAAATGTGTTAGTTAAGGTGGTGACTCTCCAGGAGGGAGGGGACTGGGGAAAGGGGTGGGTGTTAGGATCAAGGCATCTCGGCCTGTTGCCATCATGTCTCTGCCACCACAGCCTGGGGGGCAATAGACTACAGACTGTGGTGAAGTAGGCCGGCTTCGTTGCGTGAAGAAGCCTACAACTTGCTGTATTTGCTGAATGACAATATACGATATATATCTCTATTTTTTCCGTAAAGTAAAAACAAAACAGTCCTACTTACCTGAGGTACTAAAAGAATGACTTACTGTAAGTAAGCGTTTGAAAAAAAAAGATCTAAAAGTAGGGCCACGTGCTGACCTATGCTCAACTTAATCCATCCATTTCTGCCGCTTATCCCTTTTGGGGTCCCTGCTTAATTTATTACAGCATTTGGGAAGCCTGTAATTGAGTTTCATCAACATGTGATAGCAGGGACCCTGCCATTCAAAAGTAGGCTGCTACATTACTAATGATTAATGTAACTATAGCTGAAAAAAAATAGTACAATAGCGATCGGATAGACTATTCATCCCTGAACACCATGGAGTTCATGTGGGCTTTATGATGCACTTACATCATTATATCAATTATCACTAATTCATTTAAAATAATGTTTTTTTTGCTGCTTCAACACAGCTCAATCAACACAGAAAAAGGTCAAGTGAAATAACTTAGTTATTAACTGTAGGTCAATAATGCTTGTCTTTCTCTCACAGACAGGGCTTTACTGTCCGTAACACACACGCACGCATATCCATCCATCCATTTGCTACCCCTTATTCCCTTTGAGGTTGCGGGGGGCGCTGGTGCGTATCTCAGCTACAATAAGGCGGAAGGTGGTGTACACCCTGGACAAGTCGCCACCTCATCCCAGGGCCAACACAGATAGACAGACAACATTCACACTCACATTTACACACTAGGGCCAATTTAGTGTTGCCAATCAACCTAATCCCCAGGTGCATGTCTTTGGAAGTGGGAGGAAGCCAGAGTACCCGGAGGGAACTTACACATTCACGGGGAGAACATGCAAACTCCACACAGAAAGATCCCGAGCCCGGGATTGAACCCTGACTACTCAGGACCTTCGTACCGTGAAGCCTGAGCTAATGTTATGCTAAAAGTTAATTAGCCTTCACCTCAAGGACGAGCTGAGCTGTCGCTTATGTTTCTACAACGTCAACGGGCTCTTAGTGATGTTACTAGTTGTTGACTTGGAATTGTTTATTATAATTTGGAGAGAGTCCGCCCTTACCTGCTAAAAACACCTTTCTGCTCGCCCCATGTTACATGCGCTCTGAATACGCACTGCTGATTGGTTGTTACCTGCGCTCGGAATACGCACTGCTGATTGGCTGATACTGACAGAGGCAAACGCAGAACTAAGCAGAGCAGCTTGTTAAGACTTTTTATTTTGTTGTTAAGACTAATTTAGGCGGTGCCTCTTTGTTGTTAACAACAAAGACAATACATGCTCTTCACATCTGTCATCCATCCATCCATTGTCTACCGCTTACTCGCTTGGGGGTCGCGGGGAGCGCTGGAGCCTATCTCAGCTACAATCGGGCGGAAGGCGGCTTACACCCTGGACAAGTCGCCACCTCATCGCAGGGCTAACACAGACAGACGTGCGTGTAACCAGTCAGATGGTTCTGTGGGTGGGACAATGCTGGGTGCTGCAGAGATGTACTGACAGAGACAGAAATAAGCGGCGCAGCTTGTTAAAACTTTACTTTAAGCCGTGGCTCTTTGTTGTTAAGTCAGCTGCCTTAAAGGGGAACATTATCAGCAGACCTATGTAAGCGTCAATATATACCTTGATGGTGCAGAAAAAAGACCATCTGTTTTTTTAACCGATTTCCGAACTCTAAATCGGTGAATTTTGGCGAATTAAACGCCTTTCTGTTTATCGCTCTGGAAGTGATGACGTCAGAATGTGACGTCGCCGAGGTAACACACCCGCCATTTTCATTTTCAACACATTACAAACACCGGGTCTCAGCTCTGTTATTTTCCGTTTTTTGGACTATTTTTTGGAACCTTGGAGACATCATGCCTGGACGGTGTGTTGTCGGAGGGTGTAACAACACTAACAGGGAGGGATTCAAGTTGCACCACTGGCCCGAAGATGCCAAAGTGTCTGCCGCCAGACCCCCATTGAATGTTGCCAGAGTGTCTCCACATTTGACCGGCGATGCTAAGGCAGACATGGCACAGAGATGTATGGATAACCTGCAGATGCATTTGCAACAATAGTCAACCAAATCACAAAAGTGAGTTTTGTTGATGTTGACTGCCAGCTCATCGATGCTAACATGCTACGCTAATCGACGCTAACATGCTATTTACCGGCGGTGCTAAAGCAGACATGGCACAGAGATTTATGGATAACCTGTAGATGAATTTGCAACTATATTACGTTTCCTTCCACCCACATTTAATGCGAAACAAACACTTACCAATCGACGGATTTAAGTTGCTCCCGTGTCAAAAGATGCGAAAGTCCTGATCGTTTGGTCCGCACATTTTACCGGCGATGCTAACGCAGCTATTCGGCCATGCTATGGCTATGAATAGCGTCAATAGCTTCAGTTTCTTCTTCAATATTTTCATACTCCAACCATCTGTTTCAATACATGCGTAATCTGTTGAATCGCTTAAGTCGCTGAAATCCGAGTTTGAATCCGAGCTAATGTCGCTATATCTTGCTGTGGTATTCCCATTGTTTGTTTACATTGGCAGCACTGTGTGACGTCACAGGGAAATGGCCAGTGTCTTCGAAGAGAGCCGAAAATAAGGCACTTTAAAGCTTTATTTAGGGATATTCGGAGACCGCTAAAATTTTGAAAAAAACTTCAAAAAATACAACAAGCCACTGGGAACTTATTTTTTATTGTTTTTAACCCTTTTGAAATTGTAATAATGTTCCCCTTTAACAAAGCGCTGCGGGAAGCCCTGGTATGTGTATATGTATGTTTGTACAGTGAATGTGCGTGTGGATAGGCAAAAAATATCCGTTTTCCATAATAGGGCCCCTTTTAAAGAACACAAAGTTCAGTTATTTTGTAAAAATAACGGCATCGTGTTGCTCTTTCTCCCAGGCATTCCACTGTGCAGAGCCCGGCTCCCGGCATGTCCACTGCCTCCCTCTCTTCATGTCCCTTCTCACCTATGAAGTGTACTACCACTCTGACACAGCAGAGGGCGGTGCACAGACCCAGGTAAGCTCCAGTGGAAAGCCCCATGGAACAGAACGAACCTCTAGCCATTGTTGTGACGAGTAAATGTCAAGACCCGCAGCAGGTGACGCCTGGCTTGTCACGGCTAGGTCCCGCTGTCCTCCATGTGTTACCATGGCTCCCGGCTGGTGCAGGCGCTGGCCAGGTTCAAGGAGCGCTCCCACCTCCTGGTTAGTCTCCGCGCGCTGACCCCGGAGGACCTCCTGACCATGGCGTGTGACCCGTCTGGCAGCCACGTCCTCCAAGCTCTCGTCACCACATCCAGCGACAAGGGGCGGGGGAAGATCCTCAGGAGGCTGGAGGTACGACGGCCTTAATGACGTTTCGATTCCGAGAACCAGAGCTGCTGACCTACTTAGAGGTGAAGCCCACTGAGTTCTTCAACAGTATGGCTGCTGTTGTAAACCAGACCTCGGCAAACTAAGGCCCGTTAAGCTTTTCTATCCGGCCATAATTTTTTTTTACAAACCCTGTTTCCATATGAGTGGGGAAATTGTGTTAAATGTAAATATAAACAGAATGCAATGCAAATCCTTTTTCAACCCATATTCAGTTGAATATGCTACAAAGACAACATATTTGATGTTCAAACTGATAAACATTTTTTTTTGTGCAAATAATTATTAACTATAGTATTTGATGCCAGCAACACATGACAAAGAAGTTGGAAAAGGTGGCAAAAAATACTGATAAAATTGAGGAATGCTTATCAAACACTTATTTGGAACATCCCACAGGTGTGCAGGCTAATTGGGAACAGGCTAATTGGGAACAGGTGGGTGCCATGATTGGGTATTAAAACAGCTTCCCAAAAAATGCCCAGTCTTTCACAAGAAAGGATGGGGCGAGGTACACCCCTTTGTCCACAACTGCGTGAGCAAATAGTCAAACAGTTTAAGAACGACGTTTCTCAAAGTGCAATTGCAAGAAATTTAGGGATTTCAACATCTACGCTCCATAATATCATCAAAAGGTTCAGAGAATCTGGAGAAATCACTCCACGTAAGCGGCATGGCTAGAACCCAACATTGAATGACTGTGACTTTCGATCCCTTAGGCGGCACTGTATCAAAAACCGACATCAATCTCTAAAGGATATCACCACATGGGCTCAGGAACACTTCAGAAAACCACTGTCACTAAATACAGTTGGTCGCTACATCTCTAAGTGCACGTTAAAGCTCTGATATGCAAAGCGAAAGCCATTTATCAACAACATCCAAAAACGCCGCCGGCTTCTCTGGGCCCGAGATCATCTAAGATGGACTGATGCAAAGTGGCAAAGTGTTCTGTGGTCGGACGAGTCCACATTTCAAATAGTTTTTGGAAATATTCGACATGGTGTCATCCGGACCAAAGGGGAAGCGAACCATCCAGACTGTTATCATCGCAAAGTTCAAAAGCCATCATGTGTAATGGTATGGGGGTGCATTAGTGCCCAAGGCATGGGTAACTTACACATCTGTGAAGGCACTATTAATGCTGAAAGGTACATACAGGTTTTGGAACAACATATGGTGCCATCTAAGCGCCGTCTTTTTCATGGACGCCCCTGCTTATTTCAGCAAGACAAGTGTTACAACAGTGCGGCTTCGTAAAAAAAGAGTGCGGGTACTTTCTTGGCCCGCCTGCAGTCCAGACACGTCTCCCATGGAAAATGTGTGGCGCATTACGAAGCGTAAAATACGACAGCGGAGACCCCAGACTGTTGAACGACTGAAGCTCTACATAAAACAAGAATGGGAAAGAATTCCGCTTTCAAAGCTTCAACAATTAGTTTCCTCAGTTCCCAAACGTGTATTGAGTGTTGTTAAAAGAAAAGGTGATGTAACACAGTGGTGAACATGCCCTTTCCCAACTACTTTGACACGTGTTGCAGCCATGAAATTCTAAGTTAATTATTATTTGCAAAAAAAAAAAAGTTTATGAGTTTGAACATCAAATATCTTGTTTTTTGGTCCAATATGGCTCTTTCAACATTTTGGATTAATGACCCCTGGTGTAGAATATCAATCAAAAATAATGGTTATTATCATATTTCCCCTAATCGTCCAAATCTACTTAATGATCCGAACACATGAAATTGATGGTAACTTCCCTTTTTCTATGCAATCTCCTTCTCCCCAGGGTTTGTACGTGCGGATGGCGAGCTCCAGGCTGGGCAGTCGATTGCTGGAGGCCATATGGAGCAATGCCTCAGTCAGTCACAGGCAAAATATCGCACAAGAGCTTGGTAATTATATATATTTTTTTGTGGAAAAATCTATTCAAGGATGGTGGATTTTTTTTCATTTCAGGTTCACTTGTGTGTTAATGATCTTTCCTCTCTCGCTGTTGTTTTTTTTTTTTTCAATCCCAGCGCCGGCTGAAATCCAGCTGAGGTCGGACCAATTTGCTCGCCACGTTTGGGGGAAATTCGCACTCTCACACTTTGTTCACCGGCGAGCCGTCTGGCAGGAAATCCAAAGCGGCGAGTCCAAGAAGCGCAAGCTTTTCAATGATATTCTGGAGTAGAACTCGAACGCCTTTCAGTACATTTCATTACATTTGATGACCTCTGTGTACATTCCATAACATTGTATCGATATCATCGGGATTTATCTTCCTATGTTAGACGGAACAAACACCAGTAATAAAAGCAGGAATAAAACTCAGACTTACTAAACATAGGGATGTTTTTTGGATGTTGCCTAGAAGATTGGTTGTCGAAGTCATTGGTAAGCATTTATTTTGCAAATTAGTCACTCTTATTAATAAAATACAAATACAGGAAACTGTGACAGGCATATAGTGGGGTTGTCTACCTTATGAGGTGAGTATGTAAGGCTGTCCACAAGGTTGCGGAGTATGTTTACAAGAATTGTCCACCATTCTTCCAAAAGCGCATTTGTGAAGTCCAGAAGGCCTGTCTCTCAGTCTCCGTTCTAAATAATCCCTAAGACCTTCTATTGGGTTCAGGTTAGGACTCTGTGCAGGCCAGTCAAGTTCATCCACACCCAGACTCTATCATCCATGTCTTTATGGACCTTGCTTTGCGCACAAGGTTGTGGAGGGTGTTTATAGGAATTTTCCACCATTCTTCCAAAAACGCATTTGTGAGGTCCAGAAGGCTTGGCTCTCAGTCTCCGTTCTAATTCATCCCTAAGGCCTTCTATTGGGTTCAGGTTAGGACTCTGTGCAGGCCAGTCAAGTTCATCCACACCCAGACTCTGTCATACATGTCTTTATGGACCTTGCTTTGCGCACAGGGTTGTGGAGTGTGTTTGCAAGAATTGTCCACCATGCTTCCAAAAGTGCATTTGTGAGGTCCAGAAGGTCTTGCTCTAAGTCTCCGTTCTAATTCATCCCAGAGGTGTTCTATCGGGTTCAGGTTAGGACTCTGTGCAGGCCAGTCAAGTTCATCCACACCCAGACTCTGTCATCCATGTCTATATGGACCTTGCTTTGCGCACAAGGTTGCGGAGTGTGTTTTCAAAAATTGTCCACTATACTTCCAAAAGCGCATTCGTGAGGTGCAGAAGGCCTGGCTCTCAGTCTAAGTTCTAATTTATCCCAAACGTGTTCTATCGGGTTCAGGTCAGGACTCTGTGCAGGCCAGTCAAGTTCATCCACACGCAGACTCTGTCATCCATGTCTATATGGACCTTGCTTTGCGCACAAGGTTGTGGAGTGTGTTTACAGGAATTTTACACCATTCTTCCAAAAGCGCATTGGTGAGGTCACACACGAGAAGGCCTGGCTCTCAGTCTCCGTTCTAATTCATCCCAAAGGTGTTCTACTGGGTTCAGGTCAGGACTCTGTGCAGGCCAGTCAAGTTCATCCACACCCAGACTCTGTCATCCATGTCTATATAGACTTTGCTTTGCGGACAAGGTTGTGGAGTGTGTTTACAGGAATTTTACACCATTCTTCCAAAAGCGCAATGGTGAGGTCACACGAGAAGG
This sequence comes from Nerophis ophidion, assembly GCF_033978795.1. Lineage (NCBI taxonomy): Eukaryota > Metazoa > Chordata > Actinopteri > Syngnathiformes > Syngnathidae > Nerophis > Nerophis ophidion. Next base: position 9,656,871 of record NC_084638.1, read on the forward strand.
CCTGGCTCTCAGTCTCCGTTCTAATTCATCCCAAAGGTGTTCTACCGGGTTCAGGTCAGGACTCCGTGCAGGCCAGTCAAGTTCATCCACACCAGACTCTCTCATCCATGTCCCTATGGAGCCGCCGCCAGCAGGGGGCAACAGCGAAGCATGTGGGTCACAGCCAAGACGCAGTGGGGTGAGTAGAAGAAAGTATGAACGTATTGAAATTGTTTGACTTTGATGTATTTTGTGTTCGCGGTGGTGTTATGCTGAGTTTGACCAGCAGAGGGCGATAAAGCTACGCCTTGCGCAATGTTTGCTGTGTGTGTGAACACTAAACCCTCTATATTTCATTCATGTAACATACTTTTTTACTAATCTAAATACAGGACGATGTATAAATACATAAAATTGAGGAAGAAAAATAATACAAATAAAGGGATGTCAGTCATCAACTAAACGTGTTAACTATCTGTCTGGCTGCACACGCGGGAAACGAGTAGCGAGGGCAGAATAATGACTTTATTGACGGTGCTGCGTGAAAGCGGATGTGTTCACTTTGTAAATAGGTAAACGCCGTGCCAAAGGAACTTTCCAAGGTAAGATCCACATTTTGATGTCCGTCCCGAGACCTTGGGCTCTTGAAACTGCGGCCCTCTTGATTATGTCGTTGAACAGCCCTGCTTTAGAGGTAGGGGGAGGAGCTGAAAGTAAAGCCGCTGCGCCTCCACATGGAGAGGAGCCAGATGAGGTGGTTCAAGCAATTGGTCAGGATGCCACCCGAACGCCTCCATTAGCCGGTAGACCGGTAGGAGGCCACGGGGAAGACCCAGGACATGTTGGGAAGACTATCTCTCCTGGCTGGCCTGGGAACGCCTCGGGATCCCCCCGGGAGGAGCTGGACGAAATGGCTGGGGAGACGGAAGTCTGGGCTTCCCTGCGTAGGCTGCTGCCCCCGCGACCCGACCTCATTGGTGAAATGATAAGTGTAAACAGTAAATGGCAGTCACACATAATAAATATGTGTCAACTGCAGTATGATGGCAGTCACACATAAGAGATACGTGTCGACTGCAGTATGATGGCAGTCACACATAAGAGATATGTGTAGACTGCAATATGATGGCAGTCACACATAAGAGATACGTGTGGACTGCAATATGATGGCAGTCACACATAAGAGATATGTGTAGACTACAGTATGATGGCTGTCACACGTAAGAGATATGTGTAGACTGCAGTATGATGGCGGTCACACATAAGAGATACGTGTAGACTTCAATATGATGGCAGTCACACATAAGAGATACGTGTAGACTGCAATATGATGGCAGTCACACAAGAGATATGTGTAGACTACAGTATGATGGCGGTCACACATAAGAAATATGTGTACACTTCAATATGATGGCAGTCACATAAGAGATACGTGTAGACTACAATATGACGGCAGTCACACAGAAGAGATATGTGTAGACTGCAATATGATGGCAGTCACACATAAGAGATACGTGTATACTGCAATATGATGACAGTCACACATAAGAGATACGTGTATACTGCAATATGATGGCCGTCACACAGAACAGATACGTGTAGACTGCAATATGATGGCAGTCACACATAAGAGATATGTGTAGACTGCAATATGATGGCCGTCACACATAAGAGATACGTGTATACTGCAATATGATGGCCGTCACACATAAGAGATACATGTAGACTGCAGTATGATGGCAGTCACACATAAGAGATACATGTAGACTGCAATATGATGGCAGTCACACATAAGAAATATGTGTAGACTACAGTATGATGGCCACCACACTTAAGATATATGTGTAGACTGCACTATAATGGCAGTCACACATGAGAGATGTGTGTAGACCACAGTATGATGGCAGTCACAAGTAAGAGATACGTATAGAGTGCAATATGATGGCAGTCATACATAAGTGATACGTGTATACTGCAATATGATGGCAGTCACACATAAGTGATACGTGTAGACTGCAATATGATGGCAGTCACACATAAGAGATATGTATAGACTGCAATATGATGGCAGTCACACATTAAGAGATACGTGTAGACTGCAGTAAGATGGCAGTCACACATAAGAGATACGTGTAAACTGCAGTAAAATGGCAGTCACACATAAGATATACGTATAGACTGCGATATGATGGCAGTCACACACAAGATATACGTATAGACTGCAATATGATGGCAGTCACACACAAGAGATACATGTAGACTGCAATTTGATGGCAGTCACACATAAGAGATACGTATAGACTGCAATATGATGGCAGTCACACATTATGAGATACATGTAGACTGCAGTAAGATGGCAGTCACACATAAGAGATACGTGTAAACTGCAGTAAAATGGCAGTCACACATTAAGAGATACGTGTAGACTGCAATATGATGTAGTCACACATAAGATATACGTGTAGACTGCAATATGATGGCAGTCACACAGAGGTACGTGTAGACTGCAGTAATATGGCAGTCTCACATAAGAGATACGTGTAGACTGCAATATGATGGCAGTCACACAGAAGTGATACGTGTAGACTGCAGTATGATGGCAGTCACACATAAGAGATATGTGTAGACTGCAATATGATGGCAGTCACACAAGATATATGTATAGACTGCAATATGATGGCAGTCACACATAAGAGATACGTGTAGACTGCAATATAACATTTATGAGTTTGAACATCAAATATCTTGTCTTTGTAGTGCATTCAACTGAATCTGGGTTGAAAAGGATTTGCAGAGCATTGTATACCTTTTATATTTACATCTAACACAATTTCCCAACTCATATGGAAACGGGGTTTGTATCTAGTTGTATGAAAATAGAGCGGCTCATCAGCAGTGTGCCTTAGGGTTAGAAGGCTAGGGTATGAAATTAGCTGACTGGTCGTAGCTCGTCCTCGTTGCTTAGGTCGTTTTAGCTACTTCTCGGTGACAAATGGCAGGATGCGATGACCTTTTTGAGCGACACTTGAGTCCTTGCTCCTTGAACACAAATCACTTCAATTGACTTCCATTGAGTCATTAAGACCCGACCCCCCCAATATCTGGCCTCAACCTTTTCCCGTGTGCGTGCCCAATTTGCACCACAGCGGCGGCGGCTACACCGCACCTACGCCCACACATGGAGGAAACCTCTCATTAGCCTTGCGCAAAGCGTGCTGAAAATACTTTGAAATCACTCCAAAAAAAAAAAAGCATTCGCCGTTTTGTCTTCTTGAAGACCCGTCTCCCTTTCGCAGCGGAGAAATTACAGTGCCGGCCCCCAGAATGAGTCAGCGAGAGGGAGGATCGCTGTCACAATGCCAGAGTGATTGGGTGTCAGTAAGTGATGGTGTTGTTCCAGACGCCAAATCCAACCTTTTTGTTGGATTATTTATTTCATTTCAGCCCATCTCCTTCTTTTGTCCTCAGGACTATTCGGTACTGACCTACTAATTGCAAAAGTTAAACAAAGGACTTAATATGTAGGACAGATGAGATACCAAAGGACTCTGGGACTCGTCGTCTCCAAGACGACAGTCTCCAAGCAACCATTACTCTTCAAAGCATTTCTCCGTCTCCCTCTCTTGCTTTTTTCCAACCCTCTTGTTTCTTTGCCAGTTGTCGTTCCTCTCAAGAGTCCTCTCATACATCCCCTTCAGGTAGTTCCTCTACCGGCGTCAAAACCATATCGGTTTCTCGCGATCGGTCGCGTGGAACTACAATCTCCCCCGACAAATAAAACTCAGCTTCTTCGATGCGACTCTGGAATCTGTTTTCCCATATGGCAGTTAATGGTGGACCCTCAAGCCGACCCTGCAGAAGTCTCTAGACGGGTGCTACGCCAGAATGTTACGTGTAGTGCTCAACATCAGCAAGAGTACACATGTTACCGAACGAGAATTTGTATGCCGGAAGAAACAGGGTGAGCGACAAAATAGGCACCAGGAGAATGAGACTAGCAGGACACTGCCAAAGACACCACGAGCTTCCAGCCAGCACGTGGGCACCGGTCACGAGGACGTCGCACTGTAACATACCGTATTTCCTTGAATTGCCGCCGGGTATATAGCCTGCCTAAAATTACTATCGGGTCAAACTCGTTTGGCAAAATAATTAGCGCATGCTTAGCATTACCGCCAGCTCAGGATTAACGCCGGGTCAAACTCGTTTCGCCAAATAATTGGCATATGCCTAGAATTTCCGCCGGGTCAAACTCGTTTCGCCAAATTAGCATATGCCTAGAATATCCGCCGGGTCAAACTCGTCACGTCATGAGTGACCCTCCCCCTGTCGTCATTTTCAAAATGGAGGAGGCTGATTTCGATCATTTGAAATCGCATAAAGCGAAGAAGATTAGGAGCTATTCAGTAGGATTTAAGGACCAAGCTATTGAATATGCTAAAAAGAACAGTAAGCAGCTATGTTTTTTTAACATACCGTAGCTGCGTGTGTCAAATATGAGTCATTAAATGACTCCCGCCTCCTGGTGGTAGAGGGCGCTAGTGATCCTTCTTGCGACAACTCGGCTGCAGAAGAAGTGACAACAAGCAGCGATCGTTTATTTTTTCCTCTTGCTTGCACTTTAACATGGAGGATTACATATCTAAAATAAAACAGTTTTCTAAACTGGACTTTCAATCGAAGCGGGAGGTAATAAAGAAAGCTCTCCGTCGATACAGAGACTTTTAAAACAGAAGAAAGATAAGGAAGACTTCAATAAACAAGTTATCGATGCTTTTGATCAGAAGGAGCTGCGCATGGACTTGATTTAAAAGTAAAGGTACGACCATAATAATGTTTGTTTTTTTTATTAAATGTGCTTTTTATAATGGTATCCTTACATCACACTCAAATTTATAAGCACAGGTCTAAATTTACCCCATGCCTTTGTTAAACGCCGGAGTGAGAAGAGGTTTTAAATTAATTAGCGCCCCGACGGAAATTCAAGGAAATACGGTATGTGAACTTACTCAAGAATGATGCGGGAGCACAAAGCACCAACGAGCTGGCCAGATGTATGGAGAACCGGGATGACTGGAGATAACGACGTCTGAGGATGACCTCGGGAGAGAGAGTCCCGGCTGACGGCGCTTTTGTGTTCGAGACCAGCCGTAGACCCTTGCTCGGCGGCGTTACGGAAATAAGTCTCTTTGTTTTTTGGGATTTGGGAGGAGTTTCCTTCACCAAGTTGATTCAAGAGTCAAATGCCAGTCGTTTTTAGAATGCTGTTCTAGCGCTGCCGTGGTACCGTTGACTCTGTCTCCTCCCGAACCCCCGATTGACCCGAATATTGCATCTTCATTGTAATTCTCCCTGACGTTGACCGAAAGTAGACAGTTGCTAATAGGATTTTCTGTACTACGTACTTAGATTAAGCCTCTATTTATGCTGGCTATGGATTCTCATGGGGTCAAAGGAAGTTCGCCAGCTGGGGAAAAATATTAACTGCAGTTCAGGGTAGAATAATTCTTCATTCACTCACGTGACCTTAGCAAGATGCTTAATTCTTAATTGGAGATTTTGGAGAACTGGATGCTTCCTGTTTTTGGTTTGGAGAATCTTTGCTGAATAGGACACGACCCCATAAAACACCTTTGTGATCAAATAACAGACCTTTCGAGCCAGTCGCTCCTCTGATTTCCCACGGATCAGAATAGACTAGTTTTTATTGCCATTGTTTGAGAACGGGTTCACGAACTAGGAACATAGAAAACATAGAAGACAGAATAGGTAATAAGATGAGCTGTAAGTGAGCTATCAGGTCTTGTTCTTGTTCATGTGTCTGATGGCCGAGAGGAAAAAACTGTTCAGGTGGCGGGAGGTGTGGGTCTGGATGGACCGTAGTCTCCTGCCTGAGGGGAGAATAGTTTGTGTCCAGGGTGTGAAGAGTCAGCTGTGAACCGACCCACACGCCTCCAGGTCCTGGGGGGCTGGGAGCTTTCAGCCAATCACCTTCTCAGCAGCAGGTACCATGCTCTGCAGTCGATGCTTATCCTGGACTGTGGCGCCGGGGATCATTGGTCTCTTCCACCTCCCCAGTATTGAGGCTTTTTCATCTCATTTTTTGAATGGGATGTAGCCCCCAACCGTTTATCTCCCAAAGTTTCGACCCCATGGTGTTATGATCCGTTGCCCTGGATCAAGTTCTGTTGATTTTTGGACTCCCTCAGTTCCTGTTTTTGTGCACCCCTGGGTTTGTTTTCTGTTTCCGTGGGTGCCTTTTGTTTCCACCTGTCCCTGACTTGTGGAATCAGAGCACTATTTATTCCAGCCTTTTCCGGTCAGTCAGGCTGGCTTCCTAATTTGCTACCCGCAACAGTTGACGACTTTTGATTCCTGTTTGTGTATGCTAGCTCCCACGCTAGCCTCCTTAATGGGACCCAATGCCTCCTTAGAGTGCCAAGCAGGGAGGCAATGGGTCCCATTTTTTTATAGTCTTTGGTATGACTCGTTTGAACTCCCAACCTACCCATCTCAGGGCGGACACTCTAATCACTAGGCCACTGAGTAGGTATGTTAGGCCCTGATGCCACACCCCTGGAATCATCCCCGTTTGCATTTTGATCAAGGGAGAACACACTAATCCATTATCAGTCAAAATGTATTTACAGTTGTCCTCATAAGTTAACATACCCTGGGAGAATTCATGATTTTTTAGCCATTCTTCAGAGAATATGAATGATAAAAAGGGAAAAATGGGCTGCATGGTCGAGTGGCCAAAAAGTTTAAATTTTGGTCTCATCACTCCCAAATTACTTTGTTCCAGAAGTTTTGAGGCCTGTCTCTGTGCTTTTTGGCGTAATGTAAGCGGGATACTTTGTGACATTTGCGCCGAAATTGCTTTCTTCTGGCGACTTGACAATGCAGCCCATTTTTCTTCAAGAGCCTCCTTATTGTGCATCTTGAGACAGCCACACCACGATTTTTCAGAGAGTCCTGTATTTCAGCTGAAGTTTTTTATGGATGTTTCTTTGTATCTCGAACAATTTTCCCGGCTACTGTGGCTAAAATCTTTGCTGGTCTACCTGAATCCCTCATTTTCCACTTCTTAATCAGCGTTTGAACACAGGCTGATTGGCATTCTCAATTCCTTGTATATCTTTTCGTACCCCTTTCTTGTTTTATCCAGTTGAATGACCTTTTCTCGCAGATCCTTTGACAATTCTTTTACCTTCCCCATGACTCGGAATCCAGCACTGGATGAAAGATGCAATGGTCTGTCAGAAGCCCAGAAACTCACTGACCTTTTATACACAAACATTAATTACAAACAAACAGGTTACAGGTGAGGATTGGCACCTGGATTAGCCATTCAAACCTGTTTGTGTCAACTTTTGTGCATGTTATCAGAGCAAAGTCACTGGGGTATGTACCCTTTTAATCAGGGTCATTTGGGTACTTTCTTTTGTCATTTTGATTTAATAAGAGTAAATACAGTTGTGTGCCAATAAATAGCTTCAAGCAACCATTAAGCATGAGTGGAAGGAAGGTTTTTGTGTTATCATTCATATTCTCTGAAGAATGGCCAAGAAATCATAAACTCTCCCAGGGTATGTCAACTTAGGAGCACAACTGTGTATAAGCCCTTTGTCACAAACTCTCGACGACGTTCCCCAGATCTAAACCCACATCCGGGCGAGGAAGAACTCAAAAGAAAAAAAAGGAACCCTGACAAGGGACCACAATGGCTGTCGAGTGGGTATAATTACGGAACTGTTCATTAATAGACCATCAGGAAGTCAACAGATAGACAAGGGGGGGATCTTCTCCAGGTAGTGATGTGCGATACCGATGGTTTTCTCTGACATGACTGGTATCGGCGATACTGGTCCGATACAAATGTTTGTGCAAATATACCTAATATGTCTGCAAAAATGTAAAAAGTTGCGTATCTCAAATACAATCTTATAAAGAATAAAAGCCGGTCTGGAAAGTAAGTTGAGGTAAGGGCTCGGATAACAACGTAGCCAAACTGACAAAAATACACAAAAATGGTGTTTCAAGCCATACTTAAGAATTTAAAGGAAAAGGAACTACTATTAGAACGAGATAATACAGGAGTAGTCGTCAGAAAAAGGGTGGAAATAGGGTTTTAGAAAACCAGGAATTCTGGAAAATCCTGGAATTTACGTAAGACAAGAACTCGGCATAATAAGTAGTGAAAAATGACTCGGTAATTACTCAGGTAATGGATTGAATTGGATACATTGAATTATGTTTCTTAACTAAGCTGTCAACAAAATTATCCACTTTAGTCATAATTTGTGCGCTTAAGGTACTTAGCTATGACTTTAGCTGCAGACTTCTTCTGTTTGTTTGACATTGTCATTACTGCCATAAGTGGTGGAAAAGCGTATTACACCCAAGTATTGATACAACCTGTATGGACCACAGCGGAGAGACATTTTGCGGAGGCCCTCAAGGGGTCCTATGGTTAAGAAACTGCCAAAATAAAAGCACAAAATGCCAAAGAAAACTTTCTCAACTAAGCTGTAAATAAAATTAGCCACTTTAGTCCTAATTTGTGCGCTTAACACGCTTCTCTATGACTTAAGCTCCAGACTTCTTCTGTAGGGTTGATTGTCATTACTGCCACAAGTGGTGGAAAAGTGTATTACACCTAAGTATCGATACAGACCTATGGTTAAGGAACACTGATGTAAGCAACTGCCAAAATAAAAGCACAACCCTCATCATTGGGATGTCAAACAAAACTTTCCCAACTAATAAATAAAAATAGATTGGACTTGTAAAAGTACTTTACATTGAGCAAACAACCTCAAAGTGCTACAGTTTATTTAAAAAATTAAAATAATAATAAATAAATAAAAACTAGAACAGCCTAAAAGCTCCAACTAGCACACATATATAAAACAAAGGCTTTTTTAAAAAGAAGGGTTTTTGAGCCTTTTTTAAAAAACAGCTACAGTCTGTGGTGCCCTCAGGTGGTCAGGGAGAGCGTTCCCTGGACTGGGAGCGGCCGAGCGGAAAGCCCGGTCTCCCATGGTTCGGAGTTTTGTCCTCGGAGGTTAGCCTGTCCGGAGTAGAGGTGTCGTGAGGAGGATTTGGGGGTGAGTGGTTCTTTGAGGTAAAGGTGGTCATTTCCATGGAGGCACTGGTGAGTTGGTAGGGAGACTTTGTATTCAATCCTGAGTGGAACAGGAAGCCAGTGAAGGGATTTGAGAACCGGTGTGATGTGGTCGTATTTCCGCACTCTCATCAGGATCCTTGCAGCACTATTTTGTACGTACTAAAGCTTCTGGAAGTTCTTGCTGTGGATCCCGACAACAAGTGAGTTGCAGTAGTCTAAGCTGTCTATAAAGTTAGCCACTTTAGTCATAATTTGTCCGCTTACCATACTTCTGTATGACTTTAGCTCCAGACTTCTTCTGTTTGTTTGACATTGTCATTACTGCCACAAGTGGTGGAAAAGTGTATTTCACCAGAGTATCGATGCGTACCCGTGGTTGGGGAACACTGATGTAAGAAACTGCCAAAATAAAAGCACAAGAAGCGTCGTTGGGATGTCAAACGAAACTTTATTCACGGTGGAAAGATGCGTGGGTGCTTCGCAGATTGTGACAAACGAGCGGGCGTGCACTTGGGATACTGTACCCAGAACGTTCTGGTCGGGATCACCCGTAAAAGAACCCATTCCCCGCAACGTGAGTGGAAAGGGAAACACGGAAATATCAAACATCCACAGGTAGTTTAGGTCTGTTCTTCTTTTGCCACGTCGGTTCAAGAGTTCCGTAAGGCGTCCTTACACCCTTTGTTCCTCTTCACTTTCCTGCCGTAAAGGGTTCTCGTCGCTGATTGGCTATCCGGCAATCAGCGAGCATATGGCTTGGACGGTCCACAGATGTCCACCGACAAAAGGACTAGAAACACACAGAGGGGGGTTATGGTGTCAAATAAAGGGTCTTTTGCCATTGTGCGTAGCCTATTTGCCACTAAGGTACTTGAGTAATCTACAAGGTCCGTTGTCTACCGAGCATGCTATAAAAGAGGGTCTACAAAGTCCACGTAATCAGTGCGCGCTACTCCAGTGTCTATTTGTGACTCCCGTCCACTCCCACTCTCCTCCAGTCGGTGTCTTTAACGATGCGAGTCCTGCTCGTTTTTTTTCCCGGCGCCTCCTGATATGTTGGCAAAATGATTCCCGATAGAGCCTGGGATCAGACAAAGTGGGGACCGGAGATTTTAGTTTTTTTGGATGTACGGTCGTGGTCAAAAGTGGACATAGACTTGTAAAGAACATCATGTCATGCTGATTTTAGTTTCCGATCATTTCTACAACCCTTATTTTTTTTGTGATAGAGTGGTTGGAGCACATACTTGTTGGTGATCAGACAAAGTGGGGACCGTGGATTTTTGTTTTTTTGGTTGTACGGTCGTGGTCAAAAGTGTACATAGACTTGTAAAGAACATTATGTCATGGCTGACTTGAGTTTCCGATCATTTCTACAACTCTTATTTTTTTGTGATGTAGCGATTGGAGCACATACTTGTTGGTGATCAGACAAAGTGGAGACCGGGGATTTTTCTTTTTTTGGTTCTACGGTCGTGGTCAAAAGTGTACATAGACTTGTAAAGAACATCATGTCATGGCTGACTTGAGTTTCCAATCATTTCTACAACTCTTTTTTTTTTTTTGTGATGTAGCGATTGGAGCACATACTTGTTGGTGATCAGACAAAGTGGGGACCGGAGATTTTTGTTTTTTTGGATATACGGTCGTGGTCAAAAGTGGACATAGACTTGTAAAGAAAATCAAGTCATGGCTGACTTCAGTTTCCGATCATTTCTACAACTCTTATTTTTTTTTGTGATGTAGCGATTGGAGCACGTACTTGTTGGTGATCAGACAAAGTGGGGACCGGGGATTTTTGTTTTTTTTGGTTGTAGGGTCGTTGTCAAAAGTGTACATAGACTTGTAAAGAACATCATGTCATGGCTGACTTGAGTTTCCGATCATTTCTACAACTCTTATTTTTTTGTGATGGAGTGATTGATTAAAATACAAAAATGTGATTAATCTGATTTAAAAAAAAAAAAGTTTGTTTGACAGCGCTGTTTTATTTGTCATTTAATGTTTTACACTACAAACTATTAGGTTACGGGTTCATGTAAAGATGTCGAAAAATGATGCGCCACATCTTGTAAATTTGTAGTCTAAAACACGGTTATGAAAATACCAAATTAGGCCTGTCAAATTTAATGAGTTAACTCATGCGATTAATCACAAAAAATTCTCACATAAATATTAAAAATCTAAAAAGTGTTCCTGTCTGACAATCAGATAGTAAAATTGCATTTGTGTCCAAATATTAAGTTGATTAAATGATGCAAACCTGGCTTAGTGTTACTTAGTTAATTAATCATGATTAATCTACATTTAAAAGTGTGATTATTCAGATTTTTGTTTTCATTTGACAGCACCAGTTTTTTTTTTTTTAACTCAATTCTTCATTCTTAATAAATACAAAATATTTGTTGCAATTAAATGTGACTAATCAAAATGGGTTTTAAAATTTTATTGTTTTTAATTGAAGATATATTTTTATATGATTTAACTTATGTGATGAATCAATATTAAAACAATGTTCCTGTATGAAATTCTTACAATAAACATTACATTTGTGTCAAAATATAGGTGTTTTTATTTTTAAAGTAAATTGCATTTAATGTTGATTACTAAAAATGCAAAAGTGTGATTAATCTGATTAAATTTTTTTTAATTGTCATTTAATGTTTTACACCACAAACTATTTATTAAATTTCGGGTTCGTGTAAATATGTCAGCAAATTTTGTGAAATTTTATGAAATTACAAAATTAGGGCTGTCAAATTTAACAAGTTAACTCATGCGATTAATCACAAAAAATTCTCACATAAATGTATTAAAAATTTAAAAATTTTTCCTGTCTGAAATTCTGACAGTAAAACTGCATTTGTGTCCAAATATTGCGTTGATTAAATTATGCAAACCTGGCTTAGTGTTACTTAATTAATCATGATTAATCTACATTTAAAAGTGTGATTATTCAGATTTTTGTTTTCATTTGACAGCACCGAAGTTGGTATGGTATGACCGTTGCAAGGTTTCGGATTTGGGTTTGTGTTGGAGCTGAGTTGATCCATCCCTAATATGATGCACATCGCAATAAACCACCATTAGGCACCAGTAAGTGTAAGGCTGGATTAAGGGGGTCGGGGTGGGTGGGGTGGGGGGAGCATAGGTCTATGCAAGCCTGTGCATGAACACAATCCTCCATCGGACAGTCCACACCTCCGGCATACCTTTTCAATCGTGTTTGTGTGTGTGTGTGTGTGTGTGTGTGTGTGGTGTGTGTAAAACGTCACAGTGCGCTGAGGTCGTGGCAGGAGCGCGACTTCTGCCGGAAGATCTTGCTGCCCCGGTGGCGGCTCATCTCCCGGTAGCGTCCCCGGTCGCGCTCGCGGCCGTACGAGCGCGGCACCAGCCCCGCCAAGAAGCGCTTGGCCCGGCTGGTCAGGCTCTCCCTGCGGCCCGAGCCGGGCTCGCCCTCGGCCCAGTCGGGGCCCGCGCAGTCGCCCCTGGCGGTCCGGACGGCCGCCTCCAGCAGCTCGTTGGTGCCGTGCTCCAGGGAGGCGGAGAGCTCCAGGTAGTGGCAGTCGTACATCATGGCGCTGGACTGGGCCTCTGGTGCACGGGAGAGGAGGAGTGTCAGTCACACGGCAGGTGGAGGTGATTACAAAGCAGTTCACTGGTAACCTTCCCACCTAAAATTGCTCTGGGTGTATTGGGATCTTTCAGATGCTAATTGGCTTTACTTGGCACAAAATTACGGAATCAACCAATCTGGACTAAAACCTCAAACTGGAAGTGGGGTGATGACAAAAGGGAAACTCTCAACGCCCCCGACGCGTCATCAAAAACATTTCAGAAAGATCCGAGCGTGTGGAAGAAAGTTAGTACCGTTCCCGCCGCAAAGGGGGTGATTTTATTATAAAACTGACCAAAAATGCTAACATTAGCGTATATGTATGTGTATATGTATATGTGTGTGTGTGTGTGTGGTCGAGGTTTCTGTGGTTTATCTATTATATAGTGCTCAATAGTGTTATATACTTTAAAAAACACAGAGGCTATATCATCCCTACAAGCCTGTTTCGCAGGTTTCCCTGTGTGTGTGTGTGTGTGTGTGTGTGTGTGTGTGTGTGTGTGTGTGTGTATATATATATATGTCTTGATTGGATTATCCAGAGAATAGTGCTCGATACCGTGGTAGAGCGCAATATGTAGGTGTGGGAAAAATCACAAGACTACTTCGTCTCTACAGAACTGTTTCATGAGGGGTTCCCTCAATCATCAGGAGATTTTCTCCTGACGACCGAGGGAACCCCTCATGAAACAGTTCTGTAGAGACGAAGTAGTCTTGTGATTTTTCCCACACCTACATATATATATATATATATATATATATATATGTATGTATGTATACAGTATATAATAGATGTATACACGTGTGTGCATATATGTGTATATATATACTGTATATAAAGGTGTGTATGTATATATATATATACACACAGATACACACATATATATATATATATATATACATATGTATATATATATATGTATGTATGCATGTGTATGTATATATATATATATATACACACACATGCATACATATGTATGTATATGTCACGTGTGTGTGTTTGTGTGTGTGTATATATATATACACACACACGTGTGTATATATATATGTGTGTCTGTGTGTATATATGTGTGTATATAAGTATGTATATATGTATTTGTGTATATATACACACGTATATGTGTGTGTATATATATATATATATATATATATATATATATATATATATATATTAGGGATGCACCGAAATGAAAATTTGTGGCCGAAGCCGAATAAAACTTTAATGCTTGGCTGAAGTCCGAATACCGAATAATGAATGCAGTTTTTCACAATTTTTTTTATATTGCATAAATAGCCTAGAATAAATATTTAGACATGTTTTTCAAATAAAGTATTTTTTTATTGAAAATTGACATTTTTTAAATATTCCAGTAGCCTTTGCTTTTCAAAAAAAGCACAGTTTTTCATTTCTATTAGGCCTTCAAACAAAACATGCATTCCCCAAAAAAATAAAGTGCATTAAAGTGGATAAACCCACAACAAATGAATTATTGTCCTTTTGGCAAAAGTCTGCTTAGCCACAGTAGATATGCTAATGTAAACAGAAGGCTTAAGTAAATCTCAATAAGTGTGTGCTTGTAACCTCATACACTTATACAGGTAGCCTACACAACAGGCTAATAATGTAAACAGAGGCCCCACTAAATCTCAATTAAATGTGTGCTTGTAACCTCATACACTTAAACAGGTACACAACATATCCCAACGTCACTGCACGTTGGTTGATTGCGTCACCGCGTCAAAAAATTGCGTCACACGCCACTATTCGGCCTTGTTTTTAACTCATTCCACCGAAGGCCGAATGTGGCTTTTTTTTGCCATATTCGGCCGAATATATTCGGTTACCGATTAATCGGTGCATCCCTAATAAATAAATAAATATATATATATATATATATATATATATATATATACATACACACACACGCACAGTATTAGTCATGGTATCAGTGAGCCTTTGGCGTGACAAGGCGAAAGACGCAATGCTATATACACGGAAAGCTAACAACATGGCTAACAGTCACAGCTGTTATTGTCAATTTGACCAACTTTTGGCAAAACAACTTATGCTAGGTTTAGATCAATTCATATTTCCTCGGAAGCTTCACAAGCACACATTTTTGCTGACGTGGTCAACCGTTCAAAAGGAACTTGTCCGGTCCCAGCCCTGTGCCGTAAGCAGCAATCTAAAAAGAAAGAAAGAATCAACTGAAGTTTTATTTAAAATCTTCAATGTCGGTTAAAAACGGTAAAATGTTACTTCAAAACGTACTATTATGGTATGTTTCAGCCAGGCACAGACACCTAAAAATGGCGTTGAATCCTCACAACCGGCGCCTTAAGCGGATTGTGTTTGACGTGAGAGGTTGGACTCACCAAGACGGGCGAGGAGACAGACGCTGAGACTGTCAACTGAGCAAGCGGAGCCCCGGCACATTTTAATCAAAGCCCACGGGGGAAAAGGGCCACACTGAGTCAGTGATAAATATGTTGACAGTGTGCACATTAAGGATGCAGAGTGAGGAGGAGTGGCACTAGCTGCATGGGACTCTCACTGTACGCGCCATAAATAGACCACATGACTCAGCTCTTGGAGTCGAGCCAAAGGTTGGGAAACAAAGACGTGAGGAAAAATACACGTGAGAACCTGGTACATCCTTGTTAGGTGCAGCGGGACTAGAACCTGAGGATTCTAATACTACCGACCTCATTTAGGAATTGGCTAAGTATGCCGTGAGATAATCAAACATCACTTTTAACGCCATCACCGCAGGCTTTTATTTTTGTGTAAGAATGCCACAGTCGTTGTGATCGATCGGTGAGATTTTTCTCATTTTCCAGAAAGAAACTCTGAATTTCTGAGCTAATAAAGAGACTACAAAAAGCCTGGATGGCAGCCGTTAGATAATCAAACATCACTTTTAACGCCATCACCGCTATGTTTTATTTTTGGGTAAGAATGCCACAGTCGTTGTCGTGATGATCGGTGAGATTTTTCTCATTTTCCAGAAAGAAACTCTGGAATTTCTGAGCTAATAAAGAGAGGACAAACAGCCTGGATGGCAGCCATGAGACCATCAAACATCACTTTTAACGCCATCACCGCTAGCTTTTATTTTTGGGTAAGAATGCCACAGTCGTTGTCGTGATTGATCGGTGAGATTCTTCTCATTTTCCAGAAATAAACTCGGGATTTCTGAGCTAAGAAAGAGACCAAAAATAGCCTGGATGGCAGCCATGAGACCATCAAACATCACTTTTAACGCCATCACCGCTAGGTTTTATTTTTGGGTAAGAATGCCACAGTCACTGTCATGATCGATCAGTGAGATTTTTCTCATTTTCCAGAAGGAAACTCGGGATTTCTGAGTTAATAAAGAGACGACAAATAGCCTGGATGGCAGCGGTGAGACCATCAAACATCACTTTTAACGCCATCACCGCTAGGTTTTATTTTTGGGTAAGAATGCCACAGTCGCTGTCGTGATCGATCGGTGAGATCTTTCTAATTTCCAGTAAGAAACTCAAATTTCTGAGCTAATAAAGAGACGACAAATAGTCTGGATGGCAGCCGTGAAACCATCAAACATCACTTTTAACGGCATTACTGCTAGCTTTTATTTTTGGGTATGAATGCCACAGTCGTTGTCGTGATGATCGGTGATATTTTTCTCATTTTTCAGAAAGAAACTCAAATTTCTGAGCGAATAAAGAGACGACAAATAGCCTGGGTGGCAGCCATGAGACCATCAAACATCACTTTTAACTCCATCACAGCTAGCTTTTATTTTTGGGTAAGAATGCCACAGTCGCTGTCGTGATCGATCGGTGAGATCTTTCTAATTTCCAGTAAGAAACTCAAATTTCTGAGCGAATAAAGAGACAACAAATAGCCTGGATGGCAGCTGTGAGACCATCAAACATCACTTTTAACGCCATCACCGCCAGCTTTTATTTTTGGGTAAGAATGCCACAGTCGTTGTCGTGATCGATCAATGAGATTTTTCTAATTTTCCAGAAAGAAACTCGGGATTTCTGAGCTAATTAAGAGACGACGAATAGCCCGGATGGCAGCCGTGAGACCATCAAACATCACTTTTAACGCCATCACCGCAAGCTTTTATTTGTGGGTAAGAATGCCACAGTTGTTGTTGTGATGATCGGTGATATCTTTCAAATTTTCCAGAAAGAAATTCAAGATTTCTGAGCTAATGAAGAGACTACAAACATACTGGATGGCAGCGGTGAGACTATCAAACATCACTTTTAACGCCATCACCGCCAGCTTTTATTTTTGGGTAAGAATGCCACAGTTGTTGTTGTGATGATCGGTGATATCTTTCAAATTTTCCAGAAAGAAATTCAAGATTTCTGAGCTAATGAAGAGACTACAAACAGCCTGGATGGCAGCCATGAGACCATCAAACATCACTTTTAACGCCATCACCACTAGCTTTTATTTTTGGGTAAGAATGCCACAGTCTCTGTCGTGATCGATCGGTAAGATTTTTCTCATTTTCCAGAAAGAAACTCGGGATTTCTGAGCTGATGAAGAGACTACAAATACCCTGGATGGCAGCCGTGAGACCATCAAACATCACTTTTAACGCCATCACCTGGTTCGTGTTGGTGTGTTCACGACATCCTCGCACTGGTAAGTTTGACTCAAAGCATGTTTTATTCAGTTTCACACGAAGATGTTGGCGTTCACCAAGCTAGCTCAGGCTTCAAACAACATATTGTATTTAGGAAAAAAGAGCGTTAATACCTTTAAATCTTCTCTTAAGGTGGGCCCTGGTGTATCTTTTTGGAATGAAAGTCGATGGAGCTAATGAGCGTTAATTCAATATGTTTAATGCTAGGTTTCTCCTGCTAAATTTACACACACACACACACGCGCACACACACACACACACACACACACACACACACACACACACACACACACTCGAGTGCCGGCAGGTGTGCACAGCCGTACATAAAGATAGCCACCCTGTGAGAGGGAGATAATGCAAAGTGTGTGTGTTCTTGTATTTCTACCCTTCTTGAGACATGAAGGAAAAGTATCTTCCATATGAGGAGGTGTGAACAAGTGATGACATAAATCATGGTCCCAATAACATTGCATCTAGTAGACATCGTCTCATTTGCACCCCTGCTGGTCAAAATGAGGGTGGTCCCAAAAAATTGTCTCTTTTAATAGTGCTCCCCATCTGGTCAACATATGAAATAACAAGTGTGTTAGAAATTGAAATGCGCCCCCTTTGGCTAAAATGTATTAAATACATATGTATATGGACACATACTGTGATAACGGTGTGGGGCGGTATAGCTCGGTTGGTAGAGTGGCCGTGCCAGCAACTTGAGGGTTGCAGGTTCGATTCCCGCTTCCGCCATCCTAGTCACTTCCGTTGTGTCCTTGGGCAAGACACTTTACCCACCTGCTCCCAGTGCCACCCACACTGGTTTAAATGTAACTTAGATATTGGGTTTCACTACGTAAAGCGCTTTGAGTCACTAGAGAAAAGCGCTATATAAATATGATTCACAACTTGAAGTACATAATGAAGATTAAAAAACATTTAAAAAAATAAATAAAATAAAAATTAACTTAAATCAGTCTTTTTCTTTATGTCGATTTTTTTCTTATAAAATTTCTCATTATTTCTGTATCTGTAATATTGCAATATTGTAAAAATTATTACTTTTTTATGTAAAATTATAACTTTTTAATGCAAAATGGTGACATTTGTCATAAAATTCTGACTTCACAATATTGCCCATTTTCATGTTGTTCTTGTAAAATGGCGACATTTTCTGAGGAAAATTACGACTTTTGTAGTAAGTAAAATTCCGATTATTTTCATGGTATTGCCAACATTTTTTAAGTTTTCTCATAAAATTCTGACTTTGGTCGAGTAAAATTACGACTCTTTTCATGAAACTCCCCCAAATTTTAAGCTTTTCTTGTAAAATCGCGACTGTTATCGAGTAAAATTCCAAATTTTATCATAATATTGCAAACATTCCGTTTTTTTGGTCAAATTTTGACTTGCGTTGAGTAAAATGCCGACTTTTATTATAACACTGCCAAAATTCTATGTTTTTCTTGTGAAATTCCAACTCATTTTTCACAACAAGCTTTCTTTTAATATATTTGCATATTATGTATATATTATTAATGTTGTAAATACACTTCTTTATATATCTAGAAAGGGTTGTCCTCAAAAGGTAGGCATTTTTCTCAGGTCTCCAGAAGGTCCGAACTACATGAACGTGTGTGTGTGTGTGTATCGTGGAAACACAGATATATAGTCCCTCCATAGGATTGGATAGAAACATCTGCACATGTGTTTTATGTCAAAAAGATACACATATACATACATATATACATATACAGTCGCACTTTATAGCCGTTATTTCTTCCGTCAATGGAAAAAGCCCACACATTCTGCACCTGAGCTGAGTTCTGTTGAAATATTGTTCAAATCCAGACTTGTGCAAGGTTCTTGGTGTGGGTTCAGCTCCAAACCGGGTCATTCCTTTTAGCTGTCTTATTGATCAGAGTAGGTCAGAGTGTTAATTATTAATAGTTATTGATTTTGTAGGTTCACCCCCGGTGTCTGTCAATACATGTGAACAATCCATGACTTGTACGCTAGCTCTATTTGACAAGATAGAGGCCAAATATCAAATAAGTAAAGGTGAGAAGGGAGTTTGTATTCCGTCGAGTGATTTGATTGTCAAGCCAAAGATTAGTCGGGGACCTTGTGTGCACTGAAGGATCTCATTGTGTCCAGGTAGCTACGCCTCAGTGCCTTGCCAATGGTTTTTTCCACTTGAGATCATTAACAAGAAGCACCCGCGTCAATCTCAGAGGCTCCCTTAGCTTTTCTCACATTGATCCTAACCAAAAACCTATTTTAAAAGTCGAGGACGACCACGGATCGTTTGGAAATGTCCCGGAATCTCCTCTTTTAGTTATTTGAGTATTCTACTGAAACTTCCTTCAATTTATCGAGGAATCGGATAAAAACGAACAAAAACCCAAAACCAGTGAAGTTGTCACGTTGTGTAAATGGTAAATAAAAACAAATTTGCCAATCCTTTTCAACCTATATTCAATTGAATAGACTTCAAAGACAAGATACTGGAAAACGTTATTTTTTGTTGTTGCAAATCTTAGCTCTTTTGGAATTCGATGCCATGCAACATGTTTCAAAAAGTGGCAAATAAAATACTGAAAAAGTTGAGGAATGCTCGTCAAACACTTATTTGGAACATCCCGCAGAAGAACGGGCTAATTGGGAACAGGTGGGTGCCATGATTGGGTATAAAAGCAGCTTCCATGAAATGCTCAGTTATTCACAAAAACAAGGACGGGGCGAGGGTCACCACTTTGTGAACAAATGCCTGAGAAAATTGTTTAAGAACAACATTTCTCAAGCAGCTATTGCGAGGAATTTAGGGATTTCACCATCTACGGTCCGTAATATCATCAAAAGGTTCAGAGAATCAGGAGAAATCACTGCACGCAACATTGAATGCTCTTGATCTTGGTTCCCTCGGGTGGTACCGCATCAAAAACCGACATCAGTGCATAAAGGATAGCCCCACATGGGCTCAGGAACACTTCAGAAAACCACTGTCAGTAACTAGAGTTGGTCGCTACATCCGTAAGTGCAAGTTAAAACTCTATTATGCAAAATCGAAAGCCATTTATCAACAACACCCAGAAATGCTGCTGGCTTCGTCGGGCCCAAGCTCATCTAAGATGGTCTGATGTAAAGTGGAAAAATGTTCTGTGGTCTGACAAGTCCACATTTCAAATTGTTATTGGAAACTGTGGACGTCCTGTCCTCCGGAAAAGAACCATACGGATTGTTCTAGGCGCAAAGTTCAAAAGCCAGCATCTGTCATGTTTTTCTCATTACATGTTGCCTTTTTAAATCTACTCCAATTTACTTCATTTTATTTCTCCAATGTACCATTTTACCATGAAGGCAAAGTGGAAGAGTTGCGACGCACGTTGCACGCTCGCCGGGCTTGTGGAGGCGGAGCTCCACTCTCACTTTGCAGAGTTGGTGCTTTTCGGAACACTCGTGGCAAACGTGTGTTTAAGAAATACAAGATAATACTTCAATAATAAACGTTAAAAGTATATCAAACTAACCTTTTAACGAAATGAACACAGCAAACTCATTCTTTGACTCTGCTCCCTGCTTTTCCCGTCCTCATTTCATAAAATGTTCCACTTTTCCGCCCTTTTTGGTGACCTCCTAAAAAACTCTGAAGAAACAGTTATCCTTTTCTGCCATTTGAACGATTCGTACGGCCGAAAACGACGCCAGCATAGAAAGGCTAGGTGGCGCCTAGAACCCATCGAGAACAGGCTTGACCACCACGTATCCGTAAAATCCAAGCAATAGAACTAGCTTCTTGTTCCTTTTATAATGGACTGAATTACCCAAATTACTTGAGCAATCGTTCTAACCCGATCATTCAGGGACAGAAACCGCGGGGCCGAGACTGTGGGCAGCAACGAATGGAAAAAAAACCCATCAAAAGTTTTCAGAAGTGGACGCCTCAATGACAGCTCTGTGGAGTAGTTTCTCAGCCTCCCACAGTTGGCAGATAATGGCGCCGGCAATCTCTCAACGTTTGAAAGGACACTTCCACTTCCACCTCTGCAATAACACACCAGAGCGAGGTGTACCTGAACAATAGTTGCCTCTGTAAGTACGGACCTGTGGTCCGAGCAAAGCACCGCAGATCTTTAAACAGACCAAGTATGTGACCATGTTCTCGTGTGGCACCAAACAAACTTAACCTAACTAAGAAAGTCAATAGTATTTGCTCAACAAAAAGTTAAACTGAGGCTGAGTTGACTTGAAACTGTTTAATGTTGCACTTTTTATATGTAGAAGAAAAGTTTGGTCATTTTATTTCATCTGAGCAACAACTGGAGGCAGTTTAATGTTGATTAACGTGGACCCCGACTAAAAACAAGTTGTAAAACTTATTGGGGTGTTACCATTTAGTGGTCAATTGTACTGTACTGTGCAATCTACTAATAAAAGTCTCAATCAATCAATCAAAAAAAGCACTTTATATGTAGAAAGGTTTTGTTAAGAAACCATTCTGAGCCTTATCTTATTTACCGTATTTCCTTGAATTGCCGCGGCTATATAGTATGCGCCGGCCTAGAATTACTGCCAGGTCAAACTAGTTTCGCAAAATATTATTTTTAATTAGCGCATGTCTAGAATTTTCGCCGGGTCAAACTCGTTTCGCCAAATAATTAGCATATGCCTCGAATTTCCTCCGGGTCAAACTCGTCACGTCACGAGTGACACTTCACCTGTCATCATTTTCAAAATGGAGGAGGCTGATTTCAATCATTTGAAATCGCATAAAGGGAAGAAGATTAAGAGCTATTCAGTAGGATTTAAGGTCCAAGCTATTAAATATGCTAAAAAGAACAGTAAGCAGCTATGTTTTATTAATATACCGTAGCTGCGTGTGTCAAATATGAGTCATTAAATGACTCCCGCCTCTTGGTGGTAGAGGGCGCTGGTGATCCTTCTTGCGACTACTCGGCGGCAGAAGAAGTGACAACAAGCAGCAATCGTTTATTTTTTCCTCTCTCTCGCCATTTTAACATGGAGGATTACACATCTAAAATAAAACAGTTTTCTAAACTGGACTTTCAATCGAAGCAGGAGGTAATGAAGTAAGATGACTTTTAAAACTGAAGAAAGATAAGGAAGACTTCTATAGACAAGTTTTCGATGCTTTTGATCAGAAGGAGCTGCGCATGGATTTCATTTATAAGTAAAGGTAAGACCATAGTAACGTTTTTTTTTATCAAATGTGATTTTCATGATGGTATCCTTACATCACACTCAAATTTATAAGCGCAGGCCTTAATTTACCGCATGAGAAGAGGTTTTAAAATAATTAGCTCCCCACCGGCAATTCAAGGACAAAAGCCTCAGCATGTTTCTGCCATTCGGCGTACTTTTTATGCTGGTTATTAGCCTACGCCTTCCACGCTGGCTTGGTGCGGGTTGGAAGGGGTATTTTATATCAGAGATCCTTTAGTCTATCCTGTTGGTTGTCCGCGCCCCATTTACCCAGGGACCCGCTCAGCTTTATGGCGCCGACCACCCGCCAGTCACAAGAGAAGGTGCAAACGGTTCTTTGTGTGCATTTTATAGACGTTAGTTGGGACTCACTAACCCCACACTCAACCTCCCATCTCATGCCCGGATGTAGTTTAACGTCATACCCAGGACACATTCAAGGAAATACGGTAGTTTTTATTTGCTATATGTTGACCACATTAACCCTGGCAATCGACCCTGGGTTTATATGTATGTTATGCCATTGTTAACAAATTTGGTAAACAAATAACCCAAAAAATGTTGTTTTCTTACTGTACCGAGAATGAACTGAACCGTGACCTCTAAACCAAGGTACGTACCGAACCGACATTTTTGTGTACCGTTACACCCCTACCCTGCACTAACCCCTCCTCTACCGTCTCTGCCAAGACGGAAGCCATTTATAAAGTCTTCAGCTGGTCTGTACCGAAATCCGAATGATTGTATTTCCCCTTTGACTCCGCAGGGAGTCAACGCATGAATGGTTCTAGCTTAATTCTGTACGCCGGATGCCCTTTATCCCAGGAATCAAACCCAGGCCCCTCTGCCTTAAAAGGCAGAAGGGTCCACCATTACACCGCCAGGGATACAAATTCCAATCAATTAGTAATGATTTAATTAAAAGAAAGGTTGATATTCTGGTTTCAACCTGTATACAGTTTCACTTCGTTCTCACAGCCTGGAGACTGCAGACGCCCCCTAGGGTCTTGTCTCGCTGAGACTGCACATGGAATGTTTTTATGTTGTCGTCTCTCTGGTAAGCCACAGTGGTGTTGGCTTTAGTACCAACAATTAGGATTCCAGTACTAATTGACACTTGTGTATGCCGTCGTGGTTCAGCTTGGAACCGTTTTCCCCAACGCGAATGAATAATCGCAGAGAAAAGCTGAATACATTTCTACGGACGGGATGTGTATATCCACTCCCCGGCAACAGCTAATCGAATTGTGCAACCAAGAGGAGTTAAACAACTGGGGTTAGTCTTGTAAACAGGAAGAAATTGATTTTTAAGATCAATGTTCCCTACCGTTAGGAGGATATGTAGGATTTTCTATCAGCCGGAGAGCACAGGTCTGTATTTCTATTTGAATTGTGCAAAGGTATCCAGATGTCTGTGTCCAGATATCTAAAACAAGGGTGTTTGGACACCGCTGGTAATCATGGGTAATTAATCAGGGGGTCGGCTCAGACCACCACTGACTCTTAATTCTAAGACATTAGTGCTAAAGGCAAGGCTCATGAAGGCACTTGACTTTGGTAAGTAGTGCAATAGCGAGGTATGCAGTACTACTTTTGGTCATTGACAGTTGACAATGCGGATTATCAGCAGACCTTTTAGTCATGATAGTGAGTTTCATATAGAGTCCGAATAAATATAATGGATCAATTTGTAAAATTATCAGCAGACCTTTTAATCATGATAGTGAGTTTCATATAGAGTCCGAATAAATATAATGGATCAATTTGTAAAATTATCAGCAGACCTTTTAATCATGATATTGAGTTTCATAAAGAGTCCGAATAAATATAATGGATCAATTTGTAAAATTATCAGCAGACCTTTTAATCATGATAGTGAGTTTCATATAGAGTCCGAATAAATATAATGGATCAATTTGTAAAATTATCAGCAGACCTTTTAATCATGATAGTGAGTTTCATATAGAGTCCGAATAAATATAATAGATCAATTTGTAAAATTATCAGCAGACCTTTTAATCATGATAGTGAGTTTCATATAGAGTCCGAATAAATATAATGGATCAATTTGTAACATTATCAGCAGACCTTTTAGTCATGATAGTGAGTTTCATATAGAGTCCGAATAAATATAATAGATCAATTTGTAAAATTATCAGCAGACCTTTTAATCATGATAGTGAGTTTCATATAGAGTCCGAATAAATATAATGGATCAATTTGTAAAATTATCAGCAGACCTTTTAATCATGATATTGATTTTCATATAGAGACCGAATAAATATAATGGATCAATTTGTAAAATTAATCAGCAGACCTTTTAATCATGATAGTGAGTTTCATATAGAGTCCGAATAAATATAATGGATCAATTTGTAAAATTATCAGCAGACCTTTTAATCTTGATGGTGAGTTTCATATAGAGTCCGAATAAATATAATGGATCAATTTGTAAAATTATCAGCAGACCTTTTAATCTTGATGGTGAGTTTCATATAGAGACCGAATAAATATAATGGATCAATTTGTAAAATTATCAGCAGACCTTTTAATCATGATAGTGAGTTTCATATAGAGTCCGAATAAATATAATAGATCAATTTGTAAAATTATCAGCAGACCTTTTAATCTTGATGGTGAGTTTCATATAGAGACCGAATAAATATAATGGATCAATTTGTAAAATTATCAGCAGACCTTTTAATCATGATAGTGAGTTTCATATAGAGTCCGAATAAATATAATGGATCTATTTGTAAAATTATCAGCAGACCTTTTAATCATGATAGTGAGTTTCATATAGAGTCCGAATAAATATAATAGATCAATTTGTAAAATCGGGAATGTTACCGCATGGTAAGACTTAGCTAGAAAAAAGACGTTTCCATATGAGTTGGGAAATTGTGTTAGATGTAAATATAAACAAAATACAATGATTTGCAAATCCTTTTCAACCCATATTCAGTTGAATATGCTACAAAGACAACATATTTGATGTTCAAACTCATAAACTTCATTTTTTTTTTGCAAATAATAATTAACTTAGAATTTCATGGCTGTAACATGTGCCAAAGTAGTTGGGAAAGGGCATGTTCACCACTGTGTTACATCACCTTTTCTTTTAACAACACTCAATAAATGTTTGGGAACTGAGGAAACTAATTGTTGAAGCTTTAAAAGTGGAATTCGTTCCCATTTTTGTTTTATGTAGAGCTTCAGTCGTTCAACAGTCCGGGGTCTCCGCTGTCGAATTTTATGCTTCATAATGCGCCACACATTTTCCTTGGGAGACAGGTCTGGACTGCAGGCGGGCCAGAAAAGTACCCGCACTCTTTTTTTTTATGAAGCCACGCTGTTGTAACACGTGCTGAATGTGGCTTAGCATCGTCTTGCTGAAATAAGCAGGGGCGTCCATGAAAAAGACGGCGCTTAGATGGCAGCATATGTTGTTCCAAAACCTGTATGTACCTTTCAGCATCAATGGTGCCTTCACAGATGTGCAAGTTACCCATGCCTTGGGCACTAATGCACCCCCATACCATCACAGATGCTGGCTTTTGAACTACGCGTCGATAACAGTCTGGATGGTTCGCTTCCCTTTTGGTCCGGATGACACGATGTCGAATATTTCCAAAAACAATTTGAAATGTGGACTCATCAGACCACAGAACACTTTTCCACTTTCCATCAGTCCATCTTAGATGATCTCGGGCCCAGAGAAGCTGGCGGCGTTTCTGGATGTTGTTGATAAATGGCTTTGGGCTTGCATAGTAGAGCTTTAACTAGATTTGCAGATGTAGCGATGAACTGTATTTAGTGACAGTGGTTTTCTGAAGTGTTCCTGAGCCCATGTGGTGATATCATTTAGAGATTGATGTCGGTTTTTGATACAGTGGGATGGAAGGTCACGGTCATTCAATGTTAGTTTCCGGCCAAGCCGCTTACGTGGAGAGATTTCTCCAGATCCTCTGAACCTTTTGATGATATTATGTTGCGTAGATGTTGAAATCCCTAAATTTCTTGCAATTGCACTTTGAGAAACGTTGTTCTTAAACTGTTTGACTATTTGCTCACGCAGTTGTGGACAAAGGGGTGTACCTCGCCCCATCCTTTCTTGTGAAAGACTGAGCATTTTTTTTGGGAAGCTGTTTTTATCCCCAATCATGGCACGCACCTGTTCCCAATTAGCCTGCACACCTGTGGGATGTTCCAAATAAGTGTTTGATGAGCATTTTTCTACTTTATCAGTATTTATTGCCACCTTTCCCAACTTCTTTGTCACGTACTGCTGGCATCAAATTCTAAAGTTAATGATTATTTGTCAAAAAAAACAATGTTTATCTGTTTGAACATCAAATATGTTGTCTTTGTAGCATATTCAACTGAATATGGGTTGAAAAGGATTTGCAAATCATTGTATTCTGTTTATATTTACATCTCACACAATTTCCCAACTCATATGGAAACAGGGTTTGTACAAAGTTATACGGCAATCTGAAAGGTTTGAAACAGTATAGGTCATATGTCTCCTGTTTAGCTTTGGGTTGTACTTATTTTCAGCAGTATAAACTTTGCTAACGTTGGTTGTAGTCTTTGTTTTCTAATAGTACTCACAATATTTGTTGTGATATTGTACATACCTCTTCCTGAAAATAGTCTCATTTCTGTGTAAAATGTGTTGGTTAGAGATCTCTTATTGACAAAACGCTGGTCTATTCAGCCATTGTGGTCCCAGGACCTCGACCCCTAGTAAGAGGCAGTGAAGGTTTGAAGTTCCTTGAAGTAGACCAGTCCATCCAGCTGGATTCGGCCGCGGATTTTGGCAACTTAATTCTGGGAGACGGGCGAGGGGACTACAGAATTTTGACCGTGATTGCAGTACCTTAAAGGCTCGGATGAACTTCTTCTTCTACTTCTACTTCTTCTTTTTCTTCTTGTTTTCTTCTTATTTTTCTTGTTGTTGTTCTCCTTCTTCTTCCTATTCTTCTTCTTGTTTTCTTCTTTTTCTTCTTATTTTTCTTGTTGTTGTTCTCCTCCTCCTTCTTCTTCTTCTTCCTTCTCTTCTTCTTTTTCTTCTTCTTCTTGTTCTTCCTCTTCTTCTTGTTATTCTTGTTCCTCTTCTTCTTGTCGATCTTCTTCCTTTTTTCTTGTTTTCTTCTTTTTCTTCTTATTTTTTTGTTGTTGTTGTTCTTCTTCTTGTTCTTCCTCTTCTTCTTGTTTTTCCTGTTATTCTTGTTCTTGTTCTTCTTGTTCATCTTCTTCTTCTTTTTCTTATTTTTCTTGTTATTGTTCTCCTTCTTCTTTTTCTTCTAGTTTTCTTGTTGTTGTTGTTCTCCTTCTTCTTCTTCCTCTTCTTCTTTTTCTTCTTCTTGTTCTTCCTCTTCTTGTCCATCTTCTTCTTCTTTTTTTTCTTGTTTTCTTCTTCTTTTTCTTGTTGTTCTTCCTCTTCTTCTTGTTATTCCTGTTCTTCTTGTTCTTCTTCTTATTTTTCTTGTTATTGTTCTCCTTCTTCTTCTTGTTCTTCCTCTTCTTCTTGTGATTCATATTCTTCTTGTTCTTCTTCTTCTTGTTCATCTTCTTCTTTTTCTTATTGTTCTCCTTCTTCTTCCTCTTCTTGTTATTCCTGTTCTTCTTCTTCTTCTTCTTTTTCTTGTTGTTGTTGTTCTCCTTCTCATTCTTCTTCTTCTCCTTTTTCTTCTCCTTCTCAATTGAAAAACGTTTTCCTAAATGTTGGTCACCAGTGGGTCACCGGTTGTCACATTCTAAAACGAGAACTCTACCAAAGACTCCGAAGACTTCATAGTCATTCAATTTAGACGACATGTCAGAGGACACAGCTTGAAGCTCATGAATAGTTTTAAGTCTGAAGTCTTTCAGATTTCAGAACCAATAATTTAAGGATATCGTGACCTTGTTCCTTTATTTATTCAAACGGCGTTTATTTAGCCAGTGCTCGGCGTGAAGAAAATAGCAGATGTACAAACGACTCTGAGGCTTTCTTGTCCTGACAGGACTGTCGTCGATTGTAGAAATGTGTTTGCGAGGCAACGTTCCTGCCTATAATACGGCTATCTCCTGAAACACAAACCCAGGGAGACTAACACAAAGCAGGAGAAGCCTGCCAAAGTGAGATATCAGGCCAGACCAGGATTGGGAGGGGTGTGCTTGTGTGTGTGTGTGTTTGTGTGTGTGTGTACCCGCCATCTGCTGTACCTACCCTCTGCACTTATCTCACGGGAGCGAACCAGGTCGCTCTTGTTGCCCACCAGGATGATTGGCATGTGAGGCTGGGACTCCCTGAGGAGGAGGCGGAGCTGCGCCGTGCGATGGAAACTTCGCCTGTCGGTCACGGAGAAGACCAGGACGCACACGTCACACTTCAGCGTGGACAGGTCCTGTGGACACACACCCGTGCATCAGTCAAAGAAAGGCGCTGATATCCGGTGACAGACTGATACGGGTGGAATATCACATGACTTAAGGTGCCTTGGAAGCAATCAACTAAGTGGAGGTTCACCCTTGACTGAAGTCGTGGTGTTGCGTTGCCACCGAGGGGCGGCGGGCGGGTGAAGCTTTTATCGCTGTTGCCCGACACGAGCCAGAGGGCGCTTTGTTGGACTTGATAAAGCACGTCACGCTTCACTTTGAATCTCACGACCCTTTTAGCGGCGGCCACTAACATGCCGACGCGGCTCCCTGTCACAGGGGTTTCAATTAGCCTGAATGGTTCAAGCAGAAACAGAAAGCCGGACTTTCCCGGTATTCGCTCAGCTACTCCATGCAGGCATATATCAGCAGGGTGCCAAATCAAATGAGTTGTGTATCAATAGCCTCACCGAACAGAACTGACCTGTTTATCATAGCGTTTGTCTGAGAGTCTGTGATGCAACTCCATTTGTGCTCAATTCTGTAGTAGCAACCATATTTATGAATAGTAATCTCAGTGTTTTATTTATAGTATGGACCAAAATATTCCCACTATCCATCCATCTTCTTCCGCTTCGGGTTGTGGGGGCAGCAGCCTAAGTAGAGTTCGCGGCGGCACGACTTTTAACAGGGCCCAGGAAACGCCAGCATAGAACCCCAATTCTTCAGAGTTTGCACTGGCTCCCTGTTCATTTTAGAATTGATTTTAAAACATTGCTGTTTGTTTTTAAATCTTTACATGGACTGGCACATCAATATATCTCGGACCTCATCCAAATTTACATTCCTGCGCGCGCTCTGAGGTCCGAGAGCCAGTTCCAGCTCGTGGTGCCCAAGACCAGACTTAAGACCAGGGGAGACAGGGCCTTCTCTGTGGTCGGCCCTAAGCTCTGGAACACTCTGCCGCTCCATCTTCAAACTGCTTCCACAGTGGAGTGTTTTAAGTCTCGTCTTAAGACCCACTTTTATTCTTTGGCTTTTAACACTACGTGAGTTGTGTGGTCCTCTGTTCTCTGTTGTCCTCTGTGTTTTTTATACAATTTGATTTCTATTTTACTGTTTTAATTGATTTTACCCTTTAAAATGGTTTTTAATCATATTTGTTTTTATTGGTTTTATATTTATTTATTTTTTGTTTTTATTCAGTCTTTGGTGGAGCATAATATGTATATATGTATATTTTTTTTATTTTATTTTATTATTATTTTTTTTTACAATTGTTTTTAACATGGCTGTGCAGCACTTTGGAAACGTTATTGTTGTTTAAATGTGCTATATAAATCAAGTGGATTAGATTAGATTAGATTAGATTAGAGAAGCCCAGACTTCCCTCTCCCCAGCCACTTCGTCCAGGTCCTCCACTTTTAAAGTCATTTTGATAGTAGGCTGTTATAGCTGATATATACACAAACATCATGTGTCGCCTTCATTATAACACTTATATAAGACTTCATTTTTGCGGCTAGATTGTATTTTTTTGTATTTTTGGTTCACTATGGCTGTTTCAACATTTAGGCGGCCACCCAAACCACAACGCCCACGTTGCTCGTCCCCATGAGTCTGAAGAGGATGATCCCATTTTAATGTATAAACTGAACATAATCAATTTTTTTCCTGCATTCCAGGAATGCGGGTGCTGCGGTGTCCTTCTATTCAGTGCCTTCAACTGGAAGTAGAAGTGCCTTTCCGTCTTCTTGCCGCCCACGGCGTTTCTACTTGTAAGGAGTCTCCATCATACTAATATGCTAACACGTTTAAGAGTGTCAGTGTTAGTATTATCAACTTGCAACGGCGTTCTTTTTGTATTGTTTCAGTTTCCGCGGAGTCTTTGAGTCTTTCTATTTAGTGCCTTCAACCGGAAGTAGAAGTGCCTTTCCGTCTTCTTGCCTCCCATGGCGTTTCTACTCGTACGGATTCTCCATTCATCACGCCGAGCAACGTATGTAAGTTTTACAATATAACTAAAACAATTCTTATATACTAAACTGTCCCATGTGTGATGCATATTTGCATATATGCCAATTAGCTAATATGCTAACACGTTTAAGAGTGTCAGTGTTAGTATTATGGGGGCGGCATGGCGTAGTGGGTAGAGCGGCCGTGCCAGAAACCTGAGGGTTGCAGGTTCGCTTCCCACCTATTGACATCCAAATCGCTGCCGTTGTGTCCTTGGGCAGGACACTTCACCATTGCCCCCGGTGCCGCTCACACTGGTGAATGAATGATTGGTGGTGGTCGGAGGGGCCGTAGGCGCAAATTGGCAGCCACGCTTCCGTCAGTCTACCCCAGGGCAGCTGTGGCCTCAGATGTAGCTTACCACCACCAGGTGTGAATGAATGATGGGTTCCCACTTCTCCGTGAGCGCTTTGAGTATCTAACAATAGAAAAGCGCGATATAAATCTAATCCATTATTATTATTATAGTATTATCAACTTGGAACGGCGTTCTTTTTGTATTGTTTCAGTTTTGTAAATGCACCCAAACGTCACCGCGTCCATTTAGTCCCTTCAACCGGAAGTAGAAGTGCCTTTCCGCCTTCTCGCCGTTTCTACTCGTAAGGATTCTCCATTCATCACTCCGAGCAACGATTGAAAGTTTTGCAATATAACCAAAACAATTATTATGTACTAAACTGTCCCATGTGTGATGCATATTTGCATTAATGCTAAATAGCTAATATGCTAGCACGCATATGAGGGTCTGTGTTGGTATTATTAACTTTTTGTATTGTTTCAGTGTTGTGAATCCCCCCAAACGTCCCCTGATTGGAGAGCCAGCTTCCGCAGCTCGCGGGCGGGTCCATGACGACGACCTCTGTTTTGCTCGATCAGCCGTTTTACTGCCTTGTTGCAGACACCGCTTTTACACAATTAAGGTATGTAAATTAACATTTCTGTGTGAATAACTCAATTCACAACGTTTACATCCGCGGCTTGTTGTCGGGTGCGGCTAATACATGGAAAAACATGTTTATACCTCAAATTTGGTGGGTGTGGCTTGTATACCAGTGCGTGCTATAGTCCTTAAAACATGGTACTCCTTGTTACAAACAATGCAAATAGGTAAGAACACCCTCCTGGTCTACATCTTGATTCCTTGCCCTACATATACAGTCGTGGTAAAAAGTTTACATACACTTGTAAAGAACATCATGTCATGGCTGTCTTGAGTTTCCAGTAATTTCTACAACTCTTATTTTTTTGTGATAGTAATTTTTTGACCACTACTCTTGACAAAATTGGTGCAGTTCGGCTCAATGTGGACTTGTTTCTTCAGCATTGGCCTCCTCCGACCACAGAACTTTCCCCCAGAATTATCTTTGTCCATGTGATCAGCAGCAAACTTAAATCGAGCCTTAAGGTGTCACTTTTGGATCAAGGGCTTGGACAAAAACCAGGTAAAGGAATGGCTAAATCAGCCTAGAATGAAGGTTTTTAGAATGTGCCCCAAGACTTGTTTCTTCAGCATTGTCCACACGTTTAAGTCAGGACTTTGGTGAAGGCTATTCTAAAACCTTCATTCTAAGCCTGATTTAGCCATTCCTTTACCACCACTTTTGAGGTCATTGTCCTTGTGCGTCCAAGACCCGACCTCCGGGCCGAAGATTTTAGCTTGTCTAGAATTATTTTGGAAGGAAACCTACTTTTTCATTGTCCTATTTACTCTCCGTAAAAAACCGGTTGCACAGGCAGAAAAACAGGCCCAGAGCATAATACTACCACCACCATGCTTGGCGGTAAGTTTGGTGTTCCTTTTTCTCCTCCAAACATATTGCTGGGTATTGTGGCCAAACAGCTCCAGTTTTGTTTTATTAGACCACAGAACTTTCCTCCAGAAGTTCTTATCTATGTCCATGTGATCAGCAGCAAACTTTAGTCGAGCCTCAAGGTGTCACTTTTGGAGCAAGGGCTTGGACAAAAACCAGGTAAAGGAATGGCTAAATCAGCCTAGAATGAAGGATTTTAGAATGCGCCCCAAGACTTGTTTCTTCAGCATTGTCCACACGTTTAAGTCAGGACTTTGGTGAAGGCCATTCTAAAACCTTCATTCTAAGCCTGATTTAGCCATTCCTTTACCACCACTTTTGAGGTCATTGTTCTGTTGGAAAACCCAACTGCGCCCGAGACCCAACCTCCGGACTGATGATTTTTGCTTGTCCTGAATAATTTGGAGGTATTGTCCATTTACTCTCTGTAAAGCAGCAGTTCCATTGGCAGCAGAACAGACCCGGAGCATAACACTACCACCACCATGCTTGACGGTAGGGGTGGTGTTCCTGGGATTAAAGGCCTCGCCTTTTCTCCTCCAAACATATTGAAGGTGTCACTTTTGGAGCAAGGGCTTGGACAAAGATAAGAATTTCTGGATGAAGGTTCTGTGGTCAGATGAAACAAAAATGGAGGTGTATGGCCAAAATACCCAGCAATTAATCAATTAATCCCAGGAACACTATCCCTACCGTAAAACATGGTGGTGGTAGTATTATGCTCTAGGCCTGTTTTTGCTGCCAATGGAACTGCTGCTTTCCAGAGAGTAAATGGGACAATGACCTCCAAATTATTCAGGACAAGCTAAAATCATCAGTCCGGAGTTTGGGTCTCGGGCGCAACATGACAATGACCCCAAACACACGTCAAAAGTGGTAAAGGAATTAGGTTAGAATGAAGGTTTTAGTGGGCTTCACGGTGGCAGAGGGGTTAGTGTGTCTGCCTCACAATACGAAGGTCCTGAGTAGTCTAGGGTTCAATTCCAGGCTCGGGATCTTTCTGTGTGGAGTTTGCATGTTCTCCCCGTGAATGCGTGGGTTCCCTCCGGGTACTCCGGCTTCCTCCCACCTCCAAAGACATGCACCTGGGGATAGGTTGATTGGCAACACTAAATTGGCCCTAGTGTGTGAATGTTGTCTGTCTATCTGTGTTGGCCCTGCGATGAGGTGGCGACTTGTCCAGGGTGTACCCCGCCTTTCGCCCGATTGCAGCTGAGATAGGCGCCAGCGCCCCCCGCGACCCCGAAAGGGAATAAGTGGTAGAAAATGAATGAATGAATGAATGAAGGTTTTAGAATGGACTTCCCAAAAGTCCTGACTTAAACGTGTGGACAATGCTGAAGAAACAAGTCCATGTCAGGAAAAGCAACACATTTAGCCGAACCGCACCAATTTTGTGGTCAAAAATGGAAGCAGAAGCTTGTGGATGGCTACCAAAAAGCGCCTTATTGCAGTGAAACTTGCCAAAAGACATGTAAGCAAATATTAACATTGCTGTATGTATACTTTTATAAATAATTCATAAATGAAGCAAACTTCATGAATGTTTTTCTTGTGACCAACAAGTATGTGCTCCAATCAAAAAAAAAAAAGAGTTGTAGAAATGATGGGAAACTGGAGCCCGCCATGACATGATGTCCTTTACACGCGGATGTAGACTCTAAGGTCCTTAAGTGAAGTGAATTATATTTATATAGCGCTTTTCTCAAGTGACTCAAAACGCTTTACATAGTGAAACCCAATATCTAAGTTACATTTAAACCAGTGTGGGTGGCACTGGGAGCAGGTGGGTAAAGTGTCTTGCCCAAGGACACAACGGCAGTAACTAGGATGGCGCAAGCGGGAATCGAACCTGCAACCCTCAAGTTGCTGGCACGGCCACTCTACCAACCGAGCTATGCCGCCATAGCTCGGTAAGGCAAATCACTCCCCCATATGAGAGCTCCCAACGCCCCAGGAAAGTAGTCCCAGCCCCGACCCCGGAGCAGGGACCTCAAGGGGCGTGGCCCTGCAATCTGTGTTCCACCTGTCACCCTTTCATGGGCCGGGGGTGGAAACAAAACGGGAGAGTGCCAACTCTTTGGTTCTCTCTCTCCGTCTTGTTTTCTTCTGGTAATGAAGCAGCTTCTCCACCCGCACCGAGAGCACACCATCTGTCACTAGCGACTCCGCCCCCGGCACCGAGAGGACACGCCTCCGGGCTGCAGGAAGCATCACACATGTGACCTTTTCTGCTGCTCATTTACTGTAATTATTGTGTGAATGCTCCAAACATTCACACATGCTTTAATACACCACTATTTATTACTATTATTAATATTATTCTCCGGATTTTGACACGCTCTACCTTCATACTTGCCAACCCAAACAGAATTTCCATGATACTCCCGAAATTCAGGCGGAGCTGGAGGCCACGCCCCCTCCAGCTCCACGCGGACCCGAGTGACGTGTCGACAGCCTGATTCCACGTCCGCTTTCCCACAATATAAACAGCGAGCCTGCCCAATGACGTTATAACTGTAGGGCGAGTTCTTGGTTTCTTATGTGGGTTCATTGTTAGGCAGTTTCATTAGCGCGGTAACAACACACAACAACAGCAGTCATGCTTTCGTCTACCATAAAGCCGTTCGTCTGCCGTAAACAGCAATGTCGTGACAGTCTTAAACAGGACAATACTTCCATCTACTGTGCATGCATATGTGACAGTAACATCTATGGCAGGGGTCAGCAGCCTTTTTGAAACTAAGAGCTACTTCTTGGGTACTGATTAATGCGAAGGGCTACCAGTTTGATACACACTTAAATAAATAAATTGCCAGAAATAGCCAATTTGCTCAATTTACCTTTAACTCTGTTATTTTCAATAATTAATGATATTTATCTTTGTGGAAACACTGATCATCTTAATGATTTCTCACAATAAATATATATTTTTGATGTCATGTGTTAAATAGGTTAAAATCCAATCTGCACTTTTCTAGCTGTGAATATACTCCTCCCCTCTTAACCACGCCCCCCGCCCCACCCCACCTCCCGAAATCGGAGATCTCAAGGTTGGCAACCCGTTTCAATTTCAAACTGTTCAGCCTATTCAGGATTCGAGGGCTTTCCCTTGACAGGTTCCAAAAAAATTCCGGATTTCCCAGAATTCCAGCTTTTCCGGGACATTTTCCCCATTCAAAACGAATTGGCCATTTCCACATTTTTCAACCAATTCAAACCATTCTACCATCCTGGAAATTCAAACTACAAATGTTTTCAAGTTAAAAAAAATTCCAGGATTTTCTTGAATTCCTGGTTTTACAATGTCGTATTTCCGCCCTTTTCTCTGGCGACTACTCCTTCCATATTTTTCAACACATTTCAACCGTTCCACCGTCAAAACATTCCTCTAAATCAAGACCAAAAACAAAGTTGTTTATTGAGTTGGAAAAAATTCCTGATTTTCCCAAAATTCCGTAATACCATTTCTCATTTTTACAACTTCAACATTTCTCGACTAATTTGGAAAATTTCAACACTAACCATTTCAACTCATTCAGACCATTCAAGTTTTTATTATAATTTTCCCGAAAAATTCCCACTTTTTCCGAAATTTCCAATTTTTTGAGAAATGTCATTCTTGAAACTTCCAACAATTCCCACATTCTTCAAACCATTCCACCATTCCGGAAATTCAAACTTCTTCTTTTTACAAGTTCAAAAAAATGTCAGGATTTCCCAAAATTCCTGGTTTTACAATGTCCTATTTCCACCCTTTTCTCTGGCGACTACTCCTTCCACATTTTTCAACACGTTTCACCCGTTCCACCATCAAAACATTCCTCTTAAACAGAACCAAAAACAAAGTTGTTTATTGAGCTGGAAAAAATTCCCGGTTTTCCCGAAATTCCGTAATACCATTTTTCAATTTTACAACTTCAACATTTCTTGACTAATTTGGAAAATTTCAACACTAACCATTTCAACTCATTCGGACCATTCAAGTTTTTATCACCAGTTTCCCGAAAAATTCCCAATTTTTTTCAAAATTTCCAATTTTTTGAGAAATGTCATTCTTCAAATTTCAACAATTCCCACATTCTTCAAACCATTCCACCATTCTGGAAATTCAAACTTCCCCTTTTTACAAGTTCAACAAAATGTCAGGATTGACCAGAATTACTGGTTTTACAATGTCGTATTTCCGCCCTTTTTTCTGGCGACTACTCCTTTCACATTTTTCAACACATTTCAACCGTTCCACCGTCAAAACATTCCTCTTAATCAGGACCAAAAAAATCACAGTTGTTTGAACTGGTAAAATTCCCAGTTTTTCCGAAATTCCGTAATCAATTCAACATGTTACTACTTCAACGGATTTTGGAAATTTTCAACACCAACCATTTCAACGCATTCAATTTTAATTTTTTTTTACCTTTTCCCAAAAAATTCCCGCTTTTCCCGAAATTCCCAATTTTTTGGGAAACTCCTATTAAAATGAATGAGACATTCTTCAAACTTCCACAATTCCCACATTCTTCAACCCATTCTGGAAATTCAAACTACCCTTTTTCCAAGTTTAGAATCTAATTCTAAAGGGGCGCCATAGCTCGTTTGGTAGATTGGCCGTGCCAGCAACTTGAGGGTTCCAGGTTCGATTCCCGCTTTCGCCATCCTAGTCACTGCCGTCGTGTCCTTGGGCAAGACACTTTACCCACCTGCTCCCAGTGCCACCCACACTGCTTTAAATGGAACTCCGATTATTGGGTTTCACTATGTAAAGCGCTTTGAGTCACTAGAGAAAAGCGCTATATAAATATAATGCACAATTCACAGAAAAAATTCCGGTTTTCCTGGAAATTCAAACTTCTTCAACATTCATACTTCATTCTGTCAGCAATTTACTTCAACTTCAGCGTTGGAGCGTTCACGCTCTTCTAGTTTATTATTGTATCCGTCCATCCATTTTCTACCGCTTCTCCCTTTTCGGGCTAATGTTTCCTATTGTGCCACGGTTCACAGTCCAAGTGGTGAGGTCTGATTTATATGCAAGCCCACATTTACCACGGCTGCTCCGAATTACTCTTATGAATAAATAATCATATTTTTGATGGG
This sequence comes from Nerophis ophidion, assembly GCF_033978795.1. Lineage (NCBI taxonomy): Eukaryota > Metazoa > Chordata > Actinopteri > Syngnathiformes > Syngnathidae > Nerophis > Nerophis ophidion. The sequence goes on from NC_084638.1 coordinate 9,694,752, forward strand.
AAATTGTTGCCATGGCGACAGCCTGGAATTTCCCTGTGACTTATTGGACTATTTTTTATTATTATTTGTTTAAATTAATGCATGTACAACTAGGGTTGTACGGTATACCGGAACTAGTATAGTACCGTTGTACTAATGAATTATATTCAGTACTATACCGCCATGGGTGGATCGACACCTGGCATCCACTGTAATGATACCAAGTACAAAAGCGTATCTAGTCGATACTACTTTGATTATGTCTATTTTTTTGGGCATCATAATACATCTCTGGACACATGAGGACTTTGAATATGTTTGATGTATGATCCTTTATATCGAATCGATACCTAAATGTGTGGTATCATCCAAAACTAATGTCAAGTATCAAAGAAGAGAAGAATAAGTGATTATTACATTTTAACAGAAGTGTAGATAGAACATGTTAAAAAATATTTTAACAGTAAACGAACAAGTAGATTTTTTACAGTTTGTCCTTAATAATGTAGACAAAAAATTGGTAGATAAATGACACAATATGTTACAAATTAGACTAGTTAGGAGTCTTTGTTTGTTTACTTACTATACTAAAAGACAAGTTGTCTAGTATGTTCACTATTTTATTTAAGGACTAAATGACAATAATAAACATATGTTTTATGTACACTTAAGATTTTTTTTGTCAAAATAAAGCCAATAATGACATTTTTTCTGGCCCCCTTTATTTAGAAAAGTAGCAAAATAAAACATAACAAGAAATCCAACATGGATTTTTATCTTTGCAAATACACACACATTGGGTCTTGATCAGGTTTCGATGGTGAGGAGAGGTGCCAGGAACGAGATGTGCGATATTCTCTGAGTATTAAGTCAGTAAATATGTCCCTGGACACATGAGGACTTTGAATATGACCGATGTATGATCCTGTAACTACTTGGTATCGCATCGACACCTAAACGTGTGGTATCATCCAAAACTAATGTCAAGTATCAAAGAAGAGACAAATAAGTGATTATTACATTTTAACAGAAGTGTAGATAGAACATGTTAAAAAATATATTAACAGTAAATGAACAAGTAGATTAATAATCCATTTTTTACAGTTTGTCCTTAATAATGTGTACAAAATAATAGGTAGATAAATGACACAATATGTTACAAATTAGACTAAATAGGAGTCTTTGTTTGTTTACTTTCTACTAAAAGACAAGTTGTCTAGTAGGTTCACTATTTTATTTAAGGACTAAATGACAATAATAGACATATGTTTCATGTACACTAACGATTTTTTTTGTCAAAATAAATCCAATAATGACATTTTTTCTGGTCCCCTTTATTTAGAAAAGTATCGAAATAAAACATAACAATGAATCCAACATGGATTTTTATCTTTGCAAATACACACACATTGGGTTTTGATCAGGTTTCGATGGTGCGGAGAGGTGCCAGGAACAAGATGTGCGATATTCTTTGTGTATAAAGTCAGGAAATACATCCTTGGACACATGAGGACTTTGAATATGACCGATGTATGATCCTGTAACTACTTGGTATCGCATCGACACCTAAACGTGTGGTATCATCCAAAACTAATGTAAAGTATCAAAGAAGAGAAGAATAAGTGATTATTACATTTGAACAGAAGTGTAGATAGAACATGTTGAAATAGAAAATAAGCAGTAAATGAACAAGTAGATTAATAATCATTTTTTTACAGTTTGTCCTTAATAATGTAGACAAAATAATAGGTGGATAAATGACACACTATGTCAAAAATTTGACTAATTAGGAGTCTTTGTTTGTTTACTTACTACTAAAAGACAAGTTGTCTAGTATGTTCACTATTTTATTTAGGGACTAAATGACAATAATAAACATATGTTTCATGTACACTAACAATTTTTTTGTCAAAATAAAGCCAATAATTACATTTTTTGTGGTCCCCTTTATTTAGAAAAGTAGCAAAATAAAACATAAGAAATCCAACATGGATTTGTATCTATGCAAATACACACACATTGGGTCTTGATCAGGTTTCGATGGTGAGGAGAGGTGCCAGGAACAAGATGTGCGATATTCTTTGTGTATAAAGTCAGGAAATACATGAGGACTTTGAATATGATCCTGTATCTACTTGGTATCGCATCGACACCTAAATGTGTGGTATCATCCAAAACTAATGTCAAGTATCAAAGAAGAGAAGAATAAGTGATTATTACATTTTAACAGAAGTGTTGATAGAACAAGTTAAAACAGAAAATAAGCAGATATTAAAAGTAAATGAACAAGTGGATTTATAGTATTTTATTTACAGTTTGTCCTTTATAATGTAGACAAAATGACACAATATGTTACAGATTAGACTAATTAGGAGTCTTTGTTTGTTTACTTACTACTTAAAGACAAGTTGTCTAGTATGTTCACTATTTTATTTAAGAACTAAATTACAATAATAAACATATGTTTAGTTTTCACTAACATTTTTTGTTGTCCCATTTATTTAGAAAAGTGTCTAAATAATTTTTGTACCGGTACCAAAATATCGGTATCGGGGACAACACTACTTGCAGCAAACTTATTTTTTTACTATACATAAATGTAGTCTTTTACCTTCTAAAAAATAGATATATTCATAATGTTATGTGCTTAAAAGTCAAGTCTATGTCCCTTTATCAAACTAACTTATGTTTTTAATTTACACATTTGCGTTTCGGTCAAAAATGTCGCACATTTACAGTCAATTCCCGACTGTAAGCTGCTACTTTTTTTCTCCCACGCTTTGCACCCCGCGGCCTATAAAGCGGCGCCGCTAATTTATGTTTTCTTTTAAACAAACAAAGACTCCTAATTAGTCTGCTGACGTATGCAGTAACATATTGTGTCACCTATTATTTTGTCTACATTCTTAAGGACAAACTGTAAAAATTAATTATTAATCTACTTCTTCATTTACTGTTAATATCTGCTTATTTTCTGTTTTAACATGTTCTATCTACACTTCTGTTAAAATGTAATAATCACTTATTCTTCTCTTCTTTGATACTTGACATTAGTTTTGGATGATACCACACATTTAGGTATCGATCTGATACCAAGTAGTTACATTGAGCATAATCAAAGTCCTCATGTTTCCAGGGATTTATTTCCATGAGTTTACAAACATAATATGAATTTAAGAAAACAAAAATGTAAATAAATCATAGTCGTATCGACTACATACACTCTTGTACTTGGTATCATTACAGTGCATGTCAGGTATAGATCCACCCATGGCGTTTGTTTACATTTTGACGGCGGTGAGCTATTGCATCCTCCTACGGTGTGTAGTAAAGCATGCTTAGCTATTCCTCGTCCTCCAGTGATAGCGATACTTGTAAGAAAATTACATTATTCGTCGCCATGGAGGGTGTTTCAGTGTTATAACTTAACCTTTATCGTCAGTTTTTAAGCCAAAATGTGTCCGTTCTCCCTTTTCTGTCTACACACCGTGTCTGCTTGTAAGTACTCGGTGTGTGTGCGCCGCCGAACATGATCCTCTGCTCGTAAAACCAGTAATGACACCACGTGATGACAACATGCATGTTCAAAAAAAAAAAAAAAAAGAACTGGTACTTTTTATAGGCGGTGTAGTACTGAATATGATTTATTAGTATTGTGATACTTTTCTAGTACCGATACACCGTCCAACCCTAGTTTGTACCTAATCCGTCAGTAGTCTCGTTATGGAAGCGCTAAAAAGGTCAACAAAAACCTCCAATTGGAGGTTTGAAATTGGCAGGTTTTTTTTTCTATAAAATGGAAGGAAAAAGCTGCACTGCGGCGCCTTACCGCCTCGAATGTGGAGGACTCATTTGGTGTCCTGGAGTCTGCGTGACAAAACAGGTTTTCGCTTGTTTCCGGTCATCGCCGGGCGCCCACAATCTGACACAGTGAATCACTGATCGGACGCCATTTGCATAATTGTTTGACTTCTCCTCCGCTCCCAGGGCCTGACTTACTCACATCCAAACACCACGTCTGGAAAATAGGGTGTACTCTTTGTCAAATTGTACGGTATACCGGTACTGGTATAGTGTCGCGGTACCATACTCTGTTTGAAAACTACCGCTTCCCCATTTATTTATTTTTATTGGCATGACTGTGCGTTGTCACGTGGTGACATTGCTGACTTTACGAGCAGAGGAGCATGTTCGGCAGCGCACACACACAGAGTACTTGCAAGCAGACACAGTGGCTAGACAAAAAAGAGAGAATGGACATATTTTGATCTAAAACTAAATAGATATATATTTTACTGCGCATGGACGTTTTAAATAATGTCCACAAAGGTCAGGTTTTTTTTTTTTTTTTGCACCATGATTCGGGAAGGTTGTTTGGTTTGGTCATATAAGTAAATGTGCATATTAATATTTGAAACATATTTAAAGATCACTTTTTGACACTTGGAAAAAATCCCCACTTTTTTGACAAAAACAACCCAATTCCGACTTTTTGACACCTGAAAAAATTCCCGACTTTGACGAAAAAATTTCCGACTTTTTGTCACTTGGAAAAAATCCCGACTCCTGGACACTTAAAAAAAATCCAGGCTTTTTGACGAAAACATTTCCAACTTTTTGACACCAAGAAAAAATCTTGTATTTTTGACAAAAAAATTCAGACTTTTTGACACTTAGAAAACGGGTGTCTTTTTTTTTTTTATCGTTCTCGCCATCAACAGGTCTAAGTCGGATTTTAAAGTTGACCAACTTCCCGGTTTATGTCCACAACCTTCTACTATCCATGGTGACATTGCTGGCTTTATGAGCAGAGGAGCATGTTCGGCAGCGCACACACACAGAGTACTTACAAGCAGACAGTGGCTACACAGAAAAGAGAGAATGGACATATTTTGATCCAAAAACTAAATATATATATTTTACTGTGCATGGACGTTTTTAGTAATATCCACAAAGGTCAGTTGTTGTTTTTTTTTTGCACCATGATTCGGGAAGGTTGTTTGGTTTGGTCATATAAGTAAGTGTGCATATTAATATTTAAAACATAATTAAAGATCACTTTTTGACACTTGGAAAAAATCCCAGACACTCAGAAAAAATCCAGACTTTTTTGACAAAAACATCCCAATTTTTTGACAAAAAAAATGCCCAATTTTTGACAAAAAATCCTGTCTTTTTGACACTTAGAAAAAATCCAGACTTTTAGACAAAAACAAGTCCCGATTTTTTTGACACTTGGGAAAAATCCCGACTTTTTTGACAAAAACATCCCAATTTTTTGGACAAAACAAAATCCCCACTTTTTGACAAAAAATCCTGACTTTTTGACACTTGGAAAAAATCCCAGACACTTAGAAAAAATCCAGACTTTTAGACAAAAACAAGTCCGGATTTTTTGACACTTGGAAAAAATCCCGACTTTTTTGACAAAAACATCCCAATTTTTTGACAAAAAAAAATCCCCATTTTTTGACAAAAAATCGCGTCTTTTTGACACTTCGAAAAAATCCCAGACACTTAGAAAAAATCCAGACTTAGACAAAAACAAGTCCCGATTTTTTGACACTTGGAAAAAATCCCAACTTTTTTGAGAAAAACATCCAAATTTTTTGACAAAAAAAATCCCCACTTTTTGACCAAAAAATCCTGACTTTTTGACACTTGTAAAAAATCCCAGACACCTAGAAAACATTTAGATTTAGACAAAAACAAGTCCCGATTTTTGGACACTTGGAAAAAAAATCCAGACTTTTTGACAAAAAATCCTGTCTTTTTGACACTTCGAAAAAATCCCAGACACTTAGAAAAAATCCAGACTTAGACAAAAACAAGTCCCGATTTTTTGACACTTGGAAAAAATTTCGACTTTTTTGACAAAAACATCCCAATTTTTTTACCCCAAAAAAATCCCCACTTTTTGACAAAAAATCCTGTCTTTTTGACACTTAGAAAAAATCCCAGACACTTAGAAAAAATCCAGACTTTTAGACAAAAACAAGTCCCGATTTTTTGACACTTGGAAAAAATCCCGACTTTTTTGACAAAAACATCCCAATTTTTTGACAAAAAAAATCCCCACTTTTTGACAAAAAATCCTGTCTTTTTGACACTTAGAAAAAATCCCAGACACTTAGAAAAAATCCAGACTTTTAGACAAAAACAAGTCCCGATTTTTTGACACTTGGAAAAAATTTTGACTTTTTGGACAAAAACATCCCAATTTTTTGACAAAAGAAATCCAGATTTCGACTTTTTGAAAAAAAAAAAAAATCCTGACTTTTTGACACTTGGAAAAAATCCAGACTTTTGTGAAATTTAGAAAAATAATCAGACTTTTTGACACTTAGAAAAAAAATCCTTACTAATTGACAAAAAAAATCCAAACTTTTTGACAAGAAATATCTGATTTTTTGACGCTAAGAAAAAAATTGCAACTTTTTGACACATGGAAAAATCCCGACTTTTTGACATTTGGGAAAAATCCGAACTTTTTGACATTTAGAAAAAAAATCCCAACTTTTTGCCCCCATAAAAAATCTGACTTTTGGACACTTAGAATAAGTGAGGGGACTCGCCATCAAACAACAACAAGAATAACAAACACGCACTCGGCTCTTGCTCGCCGCTCTTCTTGTTTGGTGATCGGGCAGAAGTGATAGAAAAGCAGCTGCATCCATGAGAAGCTAACAGTGATGTATAAGGAGGGGCCGCAAAAGCAGCCATGTATAAGGAGGGGCCACAAAAGCAGCCATGTATAAGGAAGGGCCACAAAAGCAGCCATGTATAAGGAGGGGCCACAAAAGCAGCCATGTATAAGGAAGGGCCACAAAAGCAGCCATGTATAAGGAGGGGCCACAAAAGCAGCCATGTATAAGGAGGGGCCACAAAAGCAGCCATGTATAAGGAGGGGCCACAAAAGCAGCCATGTATAAGGAGGGGCCACAAAAGCAGCCATGTATAAGGAGGGGCCACAAAAGCAGCCATGTATAAGGAGGGGCCACAAAAGCAGCCATGTATAAGGAGGGGCCACAAAAGCAGCCATGTATAAGGAGGGGCCACAAAAGTAGCCATGTATAAGGAGGGGCCACAAAAGTAGCCATGTATAAGGAGGGGCCACAAAAGCAGCCATGCATAAGGAGGGGCCACAAAAGTAGCCATGCATAAGGAGGGGGCACAAAAGCAGCCATGCATAAGGAGGGGCCACAAAGGAGTCTCCTGCTCTGCTGGCCCACTTCACATCGCGTGGCGCAGTGGGGAGAGTGGCCGTGCGCAACCCGAGCGTCCCTGGTTCAATTCCCACCTAGTACCAACCTCGTCACATCCGCTGTGTCCTGAGCAAGACACTTCACCCTTGCTCCTGATGGGTGCTGGTTGGCGCCTTGCATGGCAGCTCCCTCCATCAGTGTGTGAATGTGTGTGTGAATGGGTAAATGTGGAAGTAGTGTCAAAGCGCTTTGAGTACCTTGAAGGTAGAAAAGCGCTATACAAGTACAACCCGTTTATTATTTATTTATTTATCTTATATGAGCAGGCTTAGCACGGATGAAATGCAGACTTTTTTTCTCTGCCTGGGCCAAACGACTCCCCTGAGGGAACATATATATATATATATATATTATATATATATATATAGTACTACAGGCCATCTGCTCACTGGACAACCCCCTCCGTAACACCTTCAGAGCGCTGTCTATAAATAACCTGCACAATCTAATTCATTCACAGATGGAAAGTCGAAAAGGAAAAAAATATATATATATACATATAATGCTAGGTTTTTAATGGACACATGCTAGATCATAAATAATGGCTAGCAAAAGTCAGCTAACAATGGTGCCAATATGGGTATATAAAGTGCTGAAGGTCACATGACATACTTAGCATGTTTGTTCTTAAGAGCCAACACAAATATTGGAAGAAAAACTTTTCAGATATGCTGCTACTTAGTCATGGAATAACTTACGAAAGGATTCCTTTGGCAGAATTTCAAGCCATATTAAATAATTAAGAAATTGTTTCTATTGGGCATCAGTGTTTTATATATATATATATATATATATAAATATATATATATAAATATATATATACACATATGTATGTATATGTATATATATATATATATATGTATATGTATGTATATAATATATATATATATATATATATGTATGTATATATATAATATATATATAATATATATATGTATGTATGTATGTATATATATGTATAATATATGTATGTGTGTATATATATATATATATATGAAAAAAAAAATCCAGAATTTTTGACACTTAAAAAAAAAAATCCCGACTTTTTGACAAAAAAATTCCGACTTTTTGACACTTGGAAAAATTCCCGACTTTGACGAAAAAATGTCCGACTTTTTGTCACTTGGAAAAAATCCCGACTTTTGGACACTTAAAAAAATCCAGGCTTTTTGACGAAAACATTTCCGACTTTTTGACACCTAGAAAAAATCCTGTATTTTTGACCCAAAAAATTACGACTTTTTGATACTTGGAAAAATTCCTGACTTTGACGAAAACATTTCCGACTTTTTATCACTTGGAAAAAACCCCGACTTTTGGACACTTAAAATATCCACGCTGTTTGACAAAAACATTTCCGACTTTTTGACACCTGGAAAAAATCTTGTATTTTTGACAAAAAAATTACGACTTTTTGATACTTGGAAAAATTCCAGACTTTGACGAAAACATTTCCGACTTTTTGTCACTTGGAAAAAATACAGACTTTTGGACACTTTAAAAAAATACAGGCTTTTTGACTAAAACATTTCCGACTTTTTGACAAAAAAATTCTGACTTTTTGACACTTGGAAAAATTCCCGACTTTGACGAAAACATTTCCGACATTTTGTCACTTGGAAAAATCCCGACCTTTGGACACTTAAAAAATCCAGGCTGTTTGACGAAAACATTTCCGACTTTTTGACACCTAGAAAAAATCTTGTATTTTTGACGAAAAAATTACGACTTTTTGATACTTGGAAAAATTCCCGACTTTGACGAAAACATTTCCGACTTTTTGTCACTTGGAAAAAATCCCGACTTTTGGACACTTAAAAAATCCAGGCTGTTTGACGAAAACATTTCCGGCTTTTTGACACCTGGAAAAAATCTTGTATTTTTGACAAAAAAATTACGACTTTTTGATACTTGGAAAAATTCCCGAATTTGACAAAAAAATTTCAGACTTTTTGTCCCTTGGAAAAAATTCCAGACTTTTGGACACTTAAAAAAAATCCAGGCTTTTTGACGAAAACATTTCCGACTTTTTGACAAAAAAATTACGACTTTTTGATACTTGGAAAAATTCCCGACTTTGACGAAAACATTTCCGACTTTTTGTCACTTGGAAAAAATCCCGACTTTTGGACACTTAAAAAATCCAGGCTGTTTGACGAAAACATTTCCGACTTTTTGACACCTGGAAAAAGTCTTGTATTTTTGACAAAAAAATTCTGACTTTTTGACACTTATAAAAAATCCCGAAATTTTGACCAAAAAATGTCTGACTTTTTGACTATTAGAAAACGGGTGTCTTTTTTTATCTTTCTCGCCATCTGCGGGTCTAAGTCGGATTTTAAAGTTGACCAACTTCCCAGTTTATGTCCACAACGTTCTACTATCCAGGTGAAAGGCATGGATTTATAATTTTTAAATAACTCTCACCGTCTTAGAGGCGATGCAGCAGCTCAGTACGTCAACATAGCAGCATAAGCTAGCTATCTAGCTAGTTTTAATACTCAATATTTAATATTTAGGTCAGGAGATGTAAATGGAGTATTGTTGGCAGTTAGCCACCTCTTGTTGGCTGTGTTTTACGACTTAGAATACATAATTAAAAAAATGTTTTTATCTTTCGAAAGGGATTGTGAAGGATTTCAGAATTCCCAAAAAAGTGCAGTTCCCTCCTGAGACCCCCGGTCTGGATTTAAATAAGCACTTTTCTGCTAAATACCCCAGGATGAGTGCATGACCCAAATTCTTTGACACGACCAGCTGTACTGCTGGTAAATCCTGCCGACTCCGTACTTGACCTTTATTGTGAAAGGGAGGATAAAAAAAAGGGGATTTTCTTTTAGAGTCCACTAAACGCATTATTTTTTTAAACAAAAAAAAGAAAGAAAAATAATAATCATAATCTTTGAGATGTGGGCTTTAACCTCACTCGACTAAACATTGCCATCACTTTTAGTTCCAGTCAATAAAAGTATGATTTGAGAAGTACTGGAAATTCCAGTCAATAATACGCTACTTTTTTTTCCTACGCTTTGAACGCTGCGGCTTATAAAACGGTGCGTTAAATATTTGTTTTTTTTTGCTGACGGCCATAATAAAGGGAGTTTTGAAAAAACACACAAGCAAAGAAACAGAATAGTTGTGTTATTGTTTGTGCTAATTTCGCTCACTGCGGGTGTTGCATTGTTGTTTCTGAGTTTTACAATATAACTAAAACAATTCCTACTTATTAAACCGTCCCATGTGTGACGTCTGGAGGAGTGTTTTTATGCATATTTTTACCTGGTGGCGTAATGTAATGAAGCAAGCGTTGTTAGCATTAGCTAATATGCTAATACAAGTGTCTGTGTTGCTGTTATTAACCTAGTTCTTTTTGTATGGTTTCAGGTTTGTAAATTCACCAAAACATCAGCATGGAGTTATTGAGTCGGTTTAGCTGAATGAAGAGCTAAACCAAACATTCTGTCTTCCGGCCTTCCATAGCGTTTCTACTCGTATGGATTCTTCATTCGTCACTCCAAGCAACGTTTGTAAGTTTTACAATATAACTAAAACTATTCTTACTTAATTAAGCATCCCATGTGTGATGTGTTTTCACGCATATTTGCACGTGTTATTGTAATGTAATGAAACTAACGTCGTTAGCGTTAGCTAGTACGCCAGCACGTTTGTCTGTTTTAGTATTATTAACTTACAATGGCATTCTTTTTGTTTTGTTTCAGTATTGGAAACTCACCAGCATGTTACCTTGGAGTCTGATTGGAGAGCTTAGTGGGTCCATGACTTGTTTTGTTTGGGCTGCCGTTTTACTGCCTTGTCACAGACACCGTTTGGAAACAATTAAGGTATGTAAATAAACATTGACAGAATATTTCCGTGTAAATAAATCATTCCACGACGTATATATCCACGGCTAGTATATGGAAAATATATTTTTTTCACCAACATTTAGACAGTATAAATCCCCATTTTTTGTCACTTAGTAAAAATCCTGACTTTTTGGCACTTAAAAAAAAATCACTACTTTTTCACAAAAAAAAGTTCCCACTTTTTGACACTTAATAAAAATCCTGACTTTCTGGAAAAAAAATCCAGAATTTTTGAAATTTAGAAAAAATCCAGACTTTTTGACACTTAGGAAAAAAAATCCCAATTTTTTGACACTTGGTAAAAATCCCGATTTTTTGACCAAAATAATCCCAAATTTTTGAAAGTTAGAAAAAATTTAGACTTTTTGACACTTAGAAAAAAATCATGACATTTTGACACTTAAAAAAAAAATCCCTACTTTGACAAAAAAAAGTTCCGACTTTTTGACACTTAGTAAAAATCCCGACTTTCTGACAAAAAAATCCAAAATTTTTTTAATTTAGAAAAATTCCAGACTTTTTGACAGTTAGTAAAAATCCGACTTTCTGACAAAAAAATCCAGAATGTTCGAAATTTATAAAAAATCCAGACTTTCTGACACTTAGAAAAAAAATCCCAATTTTTTGACACTTGGTAAAAATCCCGACATTTTTGACCAAAAAATCCCAAATTTTTAAAACTTTGAAAAAAATTGAGACATTTTGCCACTTAAAAAAAATCCCAACTTTTTGATACTTAGAAAAAATCACAACTTTTTGACACTTAAAAAATGTCTGACTTTTTGACAAAAAAAATGTCTGACTTTTTGACAAAAAAAATCTAGATTTTTTGACACCTAAAAAAAACTCCAAACTTTTTGAAAAAAAACCATTTCCGACTTTTTGACAAACAAAATCCTGACATTTTGACGAAAAAATCCCAACTTTTTGACGAAAAAATCCCAATTTTTTGACAAAAAAATCAGACTTTTTGACAAAAAAATTTCCACTTTTTGACAAAGAATTTTTCGACTCTTTGATACTTGACAAAAATCCAGACTTCTTGACACTTAGAAAAAAATCCCTACTTTTTGACAATGACAAAAAAACAATTCAGACTTATTGACACAGAAATAAATGCCTACTTTTTGACCCCAAAAAATTCTGACATTTGGACAAAAATAATTCAGACTTTGGCACTTACAAAAAATCACGACTTTTTGACCCAAAAAATCCCTACTTTTTGACATTTAGAAAAAAAATCCTGACTTCTGGACAAAAATAATTCAGACTTTGGCACTTAAAAAAAAATCCTGACTTTTTGATAGCGAAAAAAATCCTGAGTTTTTGACGAAAAAATTTCCGACTTTTTGACACTTGGAAAAAATCCGACTTTTGGACACTTGGAAAAAAATCCCTACTTTTTGACAAAAAAATGTTTGGACTTTTTGACATTTAGAAAAAAATCCCTACTTTTTGACAATGACTAAAAAAAAATTCAGATTTATTGACACCCAGAAAAAAAATCCCTAGTTTTTGACAATTAGAAAAAAAAATGCAGACTTTTGGACAAAAATAATTCAGACTTTGGCACTTACAAAAAATCACGACTTTTTAACAAAAGACTTTTTGATAACGAAAAAAATCCAGACTTTTTGACATTTATACAAAAATCCCTACTTTTTGACAATGACTAAAAAAAAAATTCAGATTTATTGACACTCCAAAAAAAATCCCTACTTTTTGACCCAAAAAATGCATACTTTTTGACATTTAGAAAAAAATCCTGACTTTTGGACAAAAATAATTCAGACTTTGGCACTTATAAAAAAATCACAAATTTTTGACAAAAAAAAACCTGACTTTTTGATAGCGAAAAAAATCCTGACTTTTTGACCCTTAGTAAAAAGATTTTGACAAAAAATGTTTGGACTTTTTGACACAAAAAAAAATCCCTACTTTTTGACAATGACAAAAAACAATTCAGATTTATTGACATTCAGAAATAAATCCCTACTTTTTGACCCAAAAAATCCCTACTTTTCGACATTTAGAAAAAAATCCTGACTTTTGGACAAAAATAATTCAGACTTTGGCACTTACAAAAAATCATGACTTTTTGACAAAAAAAAAAAAATCACGACTTTTTGATAACGAAAAAAAATCCTGACTTTTTGACACTTAGTAAAAATTCTGACATTTTGACACTTTGAAAAGAATCCTGACATTTTGACGAAAACATTTCCGACTTTTTGACACTTGGAGAAAATCCGACTTTTGGTCACTTAGAAAAAAATCCAGACTTTTTGACAAAAAATGTTTGGACTTTTTGATACTTAGAAAAAAATCCCTACTTTTTGCCAATGACTAAAAACAATTCAAATTTATTGACATTCAGAAATAAATGCCTACTTTTTGACCCAAAAAATCCCTACTTTACGACATTTAGAAAGAAATCCTGAATTTTGGACAAAAATAATTCAGACTTTGGCACTTACAAAAAATCAGGACTTTTTGAAAAAAAAAATCACGACTTTTATAGCGAAAAAAATCCTGACTTTTTAACACTTTAAAAAATTCTGACTTTTTGACACTTAGAAAAAAAAATCCCTACTTTTTGACAAAAAATGTTTGGACTTTTTGACACTTAGAAAAAAATCCCTACTTTTTGACAGTGACAAAAAAAATTTCAGATTTATTGACACTCATAAAAAATCCCTACTTTTTGACAATTGGAAAAAAATCCAGACTTTTGGATAGCGAAACATTTTTTTACCAAAAATTTCCACTTTTTGACAAACAATTTTTCGACTGTTTGATACTTTTAAAAAATCCAGACATTTTGACAAAAAATGTAATGACTTTTCGACATTTAGAAAAAATCCCGACTTTTTGACACTTAGGAAAAAAATCCAGACTTTTTGACATTGACAAAAAAAAAAATTCAGATTTATTGACATTCAGAAATAAATCCCTACTTTTTGACCCCAAAAATCCCTACTTTTTGACATTTAGAACAAAATCCTGACTTTTGGACAAAAATAATTCAGACTTTGGCACTTACAAAAAAATCATGACTTTTTGACAAAAAAAATCACAACTTTTTAACAGCGAAAAAATGTAATGACTTTTTGACACTTTAAAAAAATCCCTACTTTTTGACAATGACAAAAAAACAATTCAGATTTATTGACACTCAGAAATAAATGCCTTATTTTGGACCCCAAAAATCCCTACTTTTTGACATTTAGAAAAAAATCCTGACTTTTGGACAAAAATAATTCAGACTTTGGCACTTACAAAAAATCATGACTTTTTGACAAAAAAAAATCACAACTTTTTGATAGCGAAAAAAATCCAGACTTTTTGACACTTACAAAAATCCCAATTTTTTAACCAAAAAAATTCATACTTTTTAACACTTACAAAAAAATCCCAACTTTTTGACAAAAAAACCTTTTGACGTTTAGAAAAAAATCCCTACTTTTTGACAATTAGAAAAAAATCCAGACTTTTGGATAGCGAAAAAAATGTTTACCAAAAATTTCCACTTTTTGACAATGTAATGACTTTTTGACACTTCGAAAAAATCCCGACTTTTTGACAAAAAATGTAATGACTTTTTGACACTTAGAAAAAAATCCAGACTTTTTGACAAAAAATGTTTAGACTTTTTGACACTTCGAAAAAATCCCGACTTTTTGACAAAAAATGTTTAGACTTTTGGACACTTAGAAAAAAAATCCCGACTTTTTGACAAAAAATGTAATGACTTTTTGACACTTAGAAAAAAATCCCGACTTTTTGACAAAAAATGTTTAGACTTTTTGACACTTCGAAAAAATCCCGACTTTTTGACAAAAAATGCAATGACTTTTTGACACTTATAAAAAATCCCGACTTTTTGACAAAAAATGTTTAGACTTTTGGACACTTGGAAAAAAATCCCGACTTTTTGACAAAAAATGTAATGACTTTTTGACACTTAGAAAAAAATACAGACTTTTTGACAATGACAAAAAAACAATTCAGATTTATTGACACTCAGAAATAAATGCCTACTTTTTGACCCCAAAAATCCTTACTTTTCGACATTTAGAAAAAAATCCTCTGACTTTTGGACAAAAATAATTCAGACTTTGGCACTTACAAAAAATCACGACTTTTTGACAAAAAAAATCACGACTTTTATAGCGGAAAAAAATCCTGACTGTTTAACACTTTAAAAAATTCCGACTTTTTGACACTTAGAAAAAAAATCCTGACATTTTGACGAAAACATTTCTGACTTTAAGACACTTGGAAAAAATCCGACTTTTGGACACTTAGAAAAAAATCCTGACATTTTGACGAAAAAATGTCAGACTTTTTGACACCAACAAATTCCTTTATAAACCAGTGCGCTTTATATCCGGGAAACTACAGCATATGTGCTTTAACTGTTGGTGAAAACAAAACGAGTAAAAAGTGGCGAAAAAATAATACTGGAAAACTGCCTTTGTTGAGGATTGCCTAACTAAAAATCTACCAAAATTGAAGCGGTATCACAAAAATGGTGATTTGAAGTCAGAGGTGGAGGCTACAACAATCTGATGGTGTATAACAGCTTCTGGGGATAAGGGACAAGCGGTAGGAAAATGGATGGAAGGATGGGTTAGGTCAACACACAGTGAACTGTAACAATGTAAACAAACGCCATGGGTGGATCTCCACTGTAATGATACCAAGTACAAGAGCGTATCTAGTCGATACTACTAGTATTACATTAATATTTTTCAGTATCAAAACATATTTTTTCTTTTATAACAAATTCATTTTATGTTTATAAAGTCAGGAAATATGTCCCTGGACACATGAGGACTTTGAATATGACCAATGTATGATCCTGTAACTACTTTGGTATCGCATCGATACCTAAATGTGTGGTATCATCCAAAACTAATGTCAAGTATCAAAGAAGAGAAGAATAAGTGATTATTACATTTTAACAGAAGTGTAGATAGATCATGTTGAAACGGAAAATAAGCAGATATTAACAGTAAATGAACAATTGGATTAATAATCATTTTTTTACAGCTTGTCCTTTATAATGTAGACAAAATAATAGGTAGATAAATGACACCATATGTTACAAATTAGACTAATTAAGAGTCTTTGTTTGTTTACTTACTACTAAATGACGAGTTGTCTAGTATGAAGTACTGATAACCATTTTGGTACCGGTACCAAAATATGGATATTTTCAAATGCGATAGAGGGTCCCAGGTGGAGCCTTGCTGTTAGTTAGGTAAGGACGTCACATAAGTAAAGGTAATCCACATCATAGGCAGTCTGGGTCAAGGCAAGGCGCTCGCTGTTTGCTATTTTAAGCTCACAGATGACTTATTTAAAGCCGCCTGACGTCAGAAGCACCACAGCGCCTGGCTGACTTCCATTCTGGTCCACACCCACAGAACTTTCCTCCAGAAGGTCTTTACTGTGTTCACGTGACGTCAGATGAAACAAAAATGGAGCTGTTTGGCCACAACACCCAACAATATGTTTGGAGGAGTAAAGGCCAAGGAACACCATCCCTACCGTAAAGCATGGTGGTGGTAGTATTATGCTCTGGGCCTGTTTTGCTGCCAATGGAACTGGTGCTTTACAGAGAGTAAATGGGACAATGAAAAAAGGAGGATGAGCTCCAAATTCTTCAGGACAAGCCTGGAGTTTGGGTCTTGGGCGCGGTTGGGTGTTCCAACAGGACAATGACCTCAAAAGTGGTAAAGGAATGGCCTTCCCAAAAAGCACTAGTTGCATTGGCAGCAAAACAGGTCCAGAGCGTAATACTACCACCACCATGCTTGATGGTATGAATGGTGTTCTTGGGATTAAAACCTCACCTTTTCTTCTCCAAACATATTGCTGGGTATTGTGGCCGAACAGCAACATTTTTGTTTCATCTGACCACAGAACATTCGCCGGCCTCGGGGGAATAAAAACGCCAGCAGCCGAGATCTCGGACGTGAGGCCCCAGCCTGTGTCAACAAGATGTGTGTGCATGTCGCCATGGAGACCTGTGTGCCGCGTTAGGGCGTACCGCGGAGCACACACATAGTGGGCGAAACCGATCACACACATAGTCGGCAAAACCGACCTTGTGGGGACCGGGGAGGATCACACACATAGTCAGCAAAACCGACCTTGTGGGGACCGGGGAGGATCACACACATAGTCGGAAAAACCGACCTTGTGGGGACTGGGGAGGATCACACACATAGTAGGAAAAATCGACCTTGTGGGGACCGGGGAGGATCACACACATAGTCGGAAAAACCGACCTTGTGGGGACTGGGGAGGATCACACACATAGTAGGAAAAATCGACCTTGTGGGGACTGGGGAGGATCACACACATAGTAGGAAAAACCGAACTCGTGGGGACCGGGGGGGATCACACACATAGTGGGCAAAATCGAACTTGAGGGGACCGGGGAGGATCACACACATAGTCGGCAAAACCGACCTTGTGGGGACCGGGGAGGATCACGCACATAGTGGGCAAAACCGACCTTGTGGGGACCGGGGAGGATCACACACATAGTCGGGCAAAATCGAACTTGAGGGGACCGGGGAGGATCACACACATAGTAGGAAAAACCGAACTCGTGGGGACCGGGGGGGATCACACACATAGTGGGCAAAACCGACCTTGTGGGGACCGGGGAGGATCACACACATAGTCGGAAAAACCGACCTTGTGGGGACTGGGGAGGATCACACACATAGTAGGAAAAATCGACCTTGTGGGGACTGGGGAGGATCACACACATAGTAGGAAAAACCGAACTCGTGGGGACCGGGGGGGATCACACACATAGTGGGCAAAATCGAACTTGAGGGGACCGGGGAGGATCACACACATAGTCGGCAAAACCGACCTTGTGGGGACCGGGGAGGATCACGCACATAGTGGGCAAAACCGACCTTGTGGGGACCGGGGAGGATCACACACATAGTCGGGCAAAATCGAACTTGAGGGGACCGGGGAGGATCACACACATAGTCGGCAAAATCGAACTTGAAGGGACCGGGGAGGATCACACACATAGTGGGAAAAATCGACCTTGTTGGGACCGGGGAGGATCACACACATAGTCGGAAAAACCGAACTTGTGGGGACCGGGGAGGATCACACACATAGTCGGAAAAACCGAACTTGTGGGGACCGGGGAGGATCACACACATAGTGGGCAAAACCGACCTTGTGGGGACCGGGGAGGATCACACACATAGTGGGTAAAATCGACCTTGTGGGGACCGGGGAGGATCACACACATAGTGGGCAAAACCGACCTTGTGGGGACCGGGGAGGATCACACACATAGTCGGCAAAACCGACCTTGTGGGGCCGGGGAGGATCACGCACATAGTGGGCAAAACCGACCTTGTGGGGACAGGGGAGGATCACACACATAGTCGGGCAAAATCGAACTTGAGGGGACCGGGGAGGGTCACACACATAGTCTGCAAAATCGAACTTGAAGGGACCGGGGAGGATCACACACATAGTCGGGCAAAATCGAACTTGAGGGGACCGGGGAGGATCACACACATAGTCGGCAAAATCGAACTTGAAGGGACCGGGGAGGATCACACACATAGTGGGTAAAATCGACCTTGTAGGGACTGGGGAGGATCACACACATAGTCAGAAAAATCGACCTTGTGGGGACCGGGGAGGATCACACACATAGTGGGAAAAATCGACCTTGTGGGGACGGGGGAGGATCACACACATAGTCGGAAAAACCGACTTTGTGGGGACCGGGGAGGATCACACACATAGTGGGCAAAACCGACCTTGTGGGGACGGGGGAGGATCACACACATAGTGGGCAAAACCGACCTTGTGGGGACCGGGGAGGATCACTCATCACGCGGCTGTGCAACATCTGCCTTTGGGATTATACATGTATTATACATGTATTATACATGTATTATATGCCGATTTAGCCAAAAAGGACAAACACAAAAAAAATTAGCGTGCATGGGTGGATTATTCAGGGCCCTGGATTGTTTCCAAGCCTCATGCTGGCCGGCGTCTGTTGCTCCAGCCTTAATACCCCAGCCTTGTATTTTGCACGCACAGACTAACACATGGAATTAAGGCTCAGTGGGAGAAGAAATCAACTGACAGGAAGTGGAAATAATTAAATGCGCCTTATTATGCAAATCCACATTTCCTTACATATGAGCACCTGCTGTTGTGTGTTTGCTGTCTGCATAAATCATGGCATTGCGGGGATTTTTGCACTCGTTTGGGACTTGTGACAGTGGGTTGTCCATATATGGTCGAGGTTTACACTTGGTGCTTTGCGCGAGTACGCTATTGTCGTCGATAAGTGTGGGGCAGTTGTGGGGCAGTCTTGCTCGTACGTGCACGTGAATCCTACGCCGTTGCCGACCTGGAAAATAGCGTCTAGCTCGAACCCGGATCCGTCTTAAATAAAACGGCTTGTCCTGAAAAGGGCTCGAAAACCGTCTGTAAAACATCATGCATGCAACGTTTTGAACAAAGAACCATCCTTAAATATTCTGTAGACCACAAAGAAGTGATTTAAGTAAAAGTTAGCCGCCACACCTTGGAAATAAGTAGGGTTTTTTTTTTATATACATGAAAAGGAATTGAAGTAAAAATAATGTATTGTAGCCTCTAAAGGAAGTCACAAGTTTGACGCTGTTTCTAATTTTTATTGTCAATCTTATGCTCACAAGTCCAACTTCCCTGGACACTCAACTAAACTTCCTAACTGTCTGCCAATCCCCTTTCAGGCACAAGCGGTGTGTTCGCGATCATTCATTTGTGTGTGTATGTATGTCTACATACGTACTTATATAAATATGTATGTACATATATTTAAACTTATACATATATATGTACACATACATATATAACATTTGTATATATATATATATACATATATATGAATATATAATTAAGTGTATATATATATACAAATGTTATATATGTATGTGTACATATATATGTATAAGTTTAAATATATGTACATACATATTTATATAAGTACGTATGTAGACAAATATATACAAATATATATATATATTTATACATACAACTATTTTCATATATATGTGTGTGTATATCTTTACTATATTAATGTCTATAAATGTGTGTGTATATATATATATATATATATATACACACATATATATGTATATATATGCAAATGTCTATATATGCACATTTATATGTACATACATATGAACATACATATTTATATATATATACACACATTTATACATGTACAAATATGTATAGATGTATATAAATGTGTGTATATAATACAAATATATGTAAATATATGTGTATATATACATGTATATATGTATACATATATGTGTGTATGTATGTATGTATATATGTGTGTGTATGTATATGTATATACATATGTGTATATATGTACACATATATATATATGTGTGTACATATATATGTATATATATATGTACACACATATAATATACATATGTATACGTGTATATATTCATATATAAACATGAACATGTGTATAAGTATACATATAGATATATACATATATATACAAATATATTTATATATACATGTATATATGTATTTATATATACATGTGTGTATATATATATATATAAATACATGTGTATTTATATATACATGTATGTATATACGAATATATATATATATATATACATATGTTTGTACATATATACATACACATGTATACATACATATGTATGTATATATGCACGTGTATATATACATATGTATGTATATACTGTATATACATAT
This sequence comes from Nerophis ophidion, assembly GCF_033978795.1. Classification (NCBI taxonomy): domain Eukaryota; kingdom Metazoa; phylum Chordata; class Actinopteri; order Syngnathiformes; family Syngnathidae; genus Nerophis; species Nerophis ophidion. The sequence goes on from NC_084638.1 coordinate 9,715,669, forward strand.
GTATATACATGAATACAAATGTATATACATACATGTATATATATGTATATATACATGTATGTATATACATGTATATATACATATATATACATGTATGTATATGTGTGTATTTATGTATACATAATGTATATATGTATAAATATATGTCTATATGTGTGTGTATATATGTATACAGTGTGCATGTATATATATATATGTATATACATGAATATATATATGTGTATGTATATACATACATACGTGTATATATATATGTAAATATACATATAATGTATATACATATGTTTATGCATATATGTATAAATACATAATATACATACTGTATGTACATACATATAATGTATGGTTATATACATACTATGGATGTATATATGTATACACATACAATGTTTATATCTATATACATACTACATATGTATATATATACATGTTTATACATATATGTATATATACAGAAATAAACATACACTGTATGCATGTACATACATACAATGTATGTGTATATACATAATATAGATGTATGTATGTATATATGCTATGTATGTATGTAAATTTACATACAGACATGGTATGTACATACATATGTATGTTTATACATATGTATGTATATAAATACTGTTTGCATCTATATACACCATATGTATGTATATACAATGTGTGTATATATACTATGTATGTATATATATACTATATATGTATGTATATACATAGTATGTGTGTATGTATATCTATATACTATGGATATATGTATGCACGTACGTATGTATATGTACATACAATGTATGTATGAATATATACATACAAACATGTATATACATACATAGTTTTTATACACATACATATGTATGTATTAACGCACATACTATGTATGTGTACATAGTATGTATGTATGTTAATACATACATATGTATGTATATATTCATACATACATTGTATGTACATACATACATAGCATGTATATACATAGATACACAATATGTATGCACATACATACAATGTATATACATACATTGTATGTATGTGCATACATATTGTGTATGCACATACATACATACTATATACATAGTATGTATGTATAGACATATTATGTATGTATGTATGTATGTATGTATGTATGTACAAATAATACATAAATAGTATTTTATTGATTCTTTCAGGAAAATTAAAATTCCAGCAGCAGTTAACAGAGTTGAGATCCATTTAAAAAGTAAATAAAGGGGGGTTTTATGGAAAAAAAAAAGAAAATATTACATTAAGAATACAACTAAAAAGCAACAAAATAACAGTAGAATAAGAATAGAACAAAAAAAATAGGCAATGCATGTACTATGTCTGTATGTACGTGTATAAACATACTATGTTTGTATGTATATACATACAAACCTACTAGATTTGTATGTACGTTCTATGTTTAAACATACTATATGTGTATGTATAGACATATATACATACTATATATATATATAATAGAAATGTATACATACGTACATAGTATACATACATACTGTGTATGTGTATGTATATACATACGATGTATGTTAGCATATTGTGTGTATGTATATACATATTATGTATTTATGTATGTATATATACATACTATGTATTTGTGTATATAGACATACATAGTATGTATGTTTGTATATACACACATACTATGTATATATATATATATATACATACAATGTATGTATGTATATACATATATACTATGTATGTAAATATATAGTATGTATGAATGTATATACATACATAATATGTATACTATGTATGTATACAATGCATGTATGTATATACAGAGTATGTATGTACATAGATACATACATAAAATGCGTATGTATCTATGTACATACATACTATATATACATATTATGTATGTTTTTATACATACAATGTGTGTATGTATATGTATGTATGTACGTCCGTACTTAGTATGTATGTACATACATACATACATAGTATGTATATACATACATACGATGTACATACATACCATGTATGCATGTGTATATATATATATATATATATATATGTATATATCTATACATATACATACATACTATGTATGTATATATGTACGTATATACAAACATTCATAGTAAGTATATGTATGTATGTACATACATACATACATACTGTGTATGTATATACATACATACATACTATGTATGTATGTATGTACACACAAACTATGTAGGCACATACTATGTAAGTATATAGATTACATACTATGTATTTATATACATAGAAAGTATGTAAGTATATTAATGCATAGTATGTATGTATGTATATACATACTCTATACATACAGAGTATATACATACATCCTTACATAGTATGTACGTACATACTATGTGTATACATACATATATACTACATATATATGTATATCCATACATACTATGTATGTATGGATATACATGGATTGTATGGATTAATGTGTATGTATTTGTATACATTAGATGTATGTGTACACATACATCTAATGTATGTATGTATGTACATACATACATACTATGTATGGATATACATATATATGAATGTACATACATACTCTGTATTTGTATTCATACATACCATGTATATACATACATACATAGTATGTATGCATATACTATGTATGGATGTATATATGGTATCTATGTACATATATACATACATACGGTGTATAAATATACTTAAATACATACTATATATACATACTATGTATGTACTTAGGTGTGTGTGTATGTACATACAGACTATGTACAGACTAATACAAACATACATACATAGTATGTATGTTTGTATAGACATACAAAGTATGTATGTAGGTATATACATGCATACATACTATGCGTATGAACAGTATACTATGGATGTACATAGTGTGAATGTATATACATACATACTATATATGTATATACATACATACTATGTACGTTTATGCATACATACAATGTTTGTATATACATAGAAAGTATGTATGTATGTATGTTTATACATATATAGTATGTTTATACTTCCAATGTATGTATGTATATACATACATACATAGTATGCATGTACATACATACTATGCATGTATATACATACATATTTTGTATGGATCAATGTATGTACAGTACATACTGTGTATGTATATACAGCATATACACAGTATGTATGTATGTATATACATAGTATGTATATATATATACATCCATGCATAGTATGGATGTACATACATACATACTATGTATGTATCTACATACTTATATATATATATATATATACATACAATGTACATACATACTATGTGTATACTTACTATGTATATATGTATGTACATAGTATGTATATACATACTATGTAAGTATATACATATATAGTATGCATGTATATACATAGTATGTATGTATATACATAAATACTATGTAAATCTATGCATACATACAATGTTTGTATATACATAGTATGTATGTATATACATACATACTTTGTATATATGTATATACAAATGTATATACATAGTGTGTACGCACATATGTGCGTACACACTGTATGTATGTATGTAAGTATATATATGTATGTACATACATCCATACATAGTATGGATGGATGTACATGCATACAAATAGTATGTATGTTTGTATATACATACAAAATATGTATGAATGTATATACATTCACATTATGTAGGTGTGGGAAAAATCACAAGACTACTTCATCTCTACAGAACTGTTTCATGAGGGGTTCCCTCAATCATCAGGAAATCTCCTGATATATTGAGGGAACCCCTCATGAAACAGTTCTGTAGAGATGAAGTAGTCTTGTGATTTTTCCCACACCTACATATTGCGCTCTACCACGGTATCGAGCACTATTCTCTGGATAATCCAATCAAGATACATTCACATTATGTATATACATATTTTATTTGTATATACACACATACATACATACATAGTATGTATATACTGACAGTATGTATGTATGTGTACATATATGTAGACCAGTTAATCTGCCGTTTCTTTCCCCCTCTCCCCACTCAGGGGGGCACACACAGGTCCTGTGGCCATGGATGAAGTGCTGGTTGTCCAAACTCTAGACCCGGGGTGGACATCTCTGCGCTGCTGACCTGTCTTCGCTTGGGATGGTCTCCTGCTGGCCTCACCATGGACTGGACACTCACTATTTGAGTTACATCTACTATTGACTGGACTTTAACAATATTAATTTACAATGTACATATTTACACATATGTATGTATATATGTGTAAATATAAATATATATATATATATATATGTGTATATATGTATATATATATGTGTGTGTGTGTATATATATGTATATGCATATATATATACATATATATGTATGTATATATGTATGTATACATATACACATATATATATGTGTATATATATACATATGTATATATGTATATATATGCATATATACATATGCATATATACACATTTATCTATGTGTATATATATATGCATATGTATATATATACATATGCATATATATATACATATGTATATATATATATATACATACACATATGTGTGTATATATATATATATATATACATACACATATGTGTGTATATATATATACATGTATATATACATATATATGTATATACACACATATATGTGTATATATATGCATATATTATTATATACAAATATATATATGTATATGTATGTAAATATACATGTATATATACATATATATATTTGTATATAATATATGCATATATATACATATATATGTATATATACATGTATAGATATATATTTATATATACATATGTATATATATACACATATGTGTGTATATATATACACATGTATATACATATATACGTGTATATATACATGTATATATACATATATACACATATATATGTATATATATGTGTATATATACATGTATATATATATACACACATATATACATATGTATATATATATGTATATATACATATATATGTATATACACATATATATACATATGTATATATATGTGTATATAT
>NC_084638.1:9723171-9753171 GCF_033978795.1 Nerophis ophidion
GTATTTTTATACATATACACACTATGTATATATGTCTATACATACACATTTAGTATATTTATACATAGTATATACATACATAGTATGTACATAAATACATACATAGTATGTTCGTACAAACATAGCAGGCATGTATGTATATGCATACTATGTATGCATATACATACATAGTATGCATATACACGTACACACATACATAGTATGTACACAAATACACACATACATAGTATGTACCTATATACATACTTATGTACATAGTATGTATGTATATACTATGTATGTATATATAAAATACTATATATTTATATATATATATATATACATACTATGTATATATATATATATATACATACACATAGGGTATGTTTAGACATAGTATATACATACATAGTACATAAGTATATACATAGTGTATACATACAAACATAGTAGTCATGTATGTATATACATACAAACATAGTAGTCATGTATGTATAGACATACAAACAGTATGTATATACACGAACATAGAGACATAGTACATGCACACATACATACATTGCGTAGTTTTTCTTGTTATATTCTTATCCTAATGTTATATTTTTATTCCAATTGTTGCTTTTATTTGTTCTTATTGTAAAATGTTCTATTTTGTTTCCATTCGTACACCCTTTATTTACTTTTTAAACTGATCTGAACTCTGTACACTGCCGCTGGAATTTTAAGTTTTCCTGAATGAATCAATAAAATAATATCTATCTATTGTTTGTACATACATATATACATACATACACACACATACATACATATATACATACATACACACACATACATACATAGTATGTATGTGTGTGTATATACATGCATACATACATATATACTATGTATGTATATACATACATACTATGAACATACATACATACATACAAACATAGAATGTACATATATAGTTACTACAGTATGTATGTATATACGTACATACAAACTACATATGTATGTATGTATGTATGTATGCATGTTTATACATTGATTGTATGTATGTATGTACATACATACATAGTATGTATGTATAAACATATATAGTATGTATGTATGTGTGTATGTATATCCACGCATAGTATCTATGCATGGATGTATATACATAAACTGTATATGTAAATACATACATACATAGTATGTATGAATTTATGTATATACATACATGCATACTATGTTTGTACAGTAAGTACATGTATGTGCTTACATACATACATACTATGTACGTCTATATACATGCATACATACCATGCATGTATATACATACATACATACATACCATGCATGTATATACATACATACATACATACATACATACGTACTATCAATGTAAAAACATGCACACATACATACATTCATAGTTTGTATGTAGGTACATACATACATACTGTAGTATGTATGTATGTACATAGTATGTATGTACATACATACATACATACTATATGTATGTATGTATGTACATACATACTATGTACATACAAACATAGAATGTACATACATACATACTATGTACATACAAACATAGAATGTACATACATACATACTACAGTATGTATGCATGTACCTACATACATAGTATGTATGCATGTATAAACACAGTTTGTATGTACATAAATAGTATGTATGTATTTATGTACCTACTATGTTTGTAAGTATGTACATACTATGTATGTATGCATGTATATACATACATGGTATGTATGTATGTATGTATGCAAGTATACTCATACTTAGTATGTACGTATGTATATACATACATAGTATGTGTACTTACTGTACATACATAGTATGTATGCATATACATACATACTATGTGTCTATATACATGCATACATACTATGCATGTATATATACACAGTACATACATACATACTTAGTATGTACATACATACATACAAACATACTATCAATGTATAAACATGCATGCATACATACATACTACATACATAGTTTGTATGTAGGTATATACATACTATAGTATGTACATACATACATACATACTATGTATGTATGTATGTATATACATACATACATAATTTGTATGGATGTATGTATGTATGCATGCACAGTATGTATATACACAAATACATACATACATACTATGTATGTATGTAAATACAAACATACATATTATGTATGTTTTATTGTATGTTTATACATAGTATGTATGTATATTCATAGTATGGATGTACATACATAGTTATACATGTATACATATACATACATCGTATGCGTACATACATACATACATAGTAGGTACATACTGTGTACAGTATGTACCTACTTACTTACATTCATACATAGTATGTGCGTACATACATACTATGTATGTACATACATACATGCATACATTTATACATAGTGTGTGTAAATACATACATACATTGTATGTACATACATATATACATACATACATGCGTACAAACAAAGGCACATACATACATACACACAGTTTGTACATACGTACATACATACAAACATACATAGTATATATATATATACTGTACATACATACACAATATGTATAAACATACATACATAGTATGTTAAAACATAGACACAAACATACATAGTGTGTACATACATACATGAATACATATATACATAGTATGCACGTATATATATATATATGTATATATATATATATATATGTATACATACATATACATATATATATATACATACATATACACATACATATATATATATATACACACATATATATACATACACATATATATATACATATACATACATATATATATACATACACATATATATATATATATATACATACATATATATATACATATATATATATGCATATGTATATATATACATATACATATATATGTATATATATACATATATATATATATATTTTAACTTTGTACGTGTGTATGTATATATATATACATACATATATGTGTATATATATATATATATATATATATATATATATATATATATATATATATATATATATATACACATACACACGTACAAAGACAAGACCTTCTGGAGGAAACTTCTGTGGTCAGATGAAACAAAAATGGAGCTGTTTGGTCGCAATACCCAGCAATATGTTTGGAGGAGAAAAGGTGAGGCCTTTAATCCCAGGAACACCACACCTACCATAAAGCATGGTGGTGGTAGTGGTATCCTCTGGGCCTGTTTTGCTGCCAATGGAACCGGTGCTTTACAGAGATTAAATAGGACCATGAAAAAGTAGGTTTCCCTCCAAATTCTTCAGGACAAACTAAAATCATCATCACGGAGGTTGGATCTTGGGCGCAAAAGGACCCCAAACACAAATCAAAAGTAGTCAAAGAATGGCTACATCAGGCTAGAATGAAGGTCTTACAATGGCCTTCCTAAAGTCCTGACTTAAAAACGCGTGGAAAATGCTGAAGAAACAAGTCCATGTCAGAAAACCAACACAATTAGCTGAACTGCACCAATTTAGTCGAGAGGAGTGGTCCGAAATTCAATCCAATCACTCTATCATAAAAAAAATAAGAGTTGTAGAAATGATTGGAAACACAAGACAGCCATGACAAAATTAAGAGGAGGACTTGAAAAAAGAGCACCAGAAAAAGATGCTAGATTTGTTCCTCGTCCTTTTTAATGAAGTAACATTTCCTGAAAACAAATTATGCAAATGATAGGATGATGGTGACCCGGGCCACGCCCCCACCGCCAGAGGTATCTTGGCAATCTCGGGGGGGGGGGGGGGGACCCTGCATAATGTGACCCCTTTCAGGGAAAGGAGGACGCCCTGCAAGCGTGCCCTCAGTGGCGTTGCCAAATGGGAACATGAATAATTGAACCTTCAGCTCCAGAAGGCCAGATATGTGGAGAAAGACCACAATTACTAGCAAGATTATCATGCTGTTTTCTTTGCCAGTTTTGCACAACTTCCGGGCCGGTATGGGGGGTTTACGGTGCTACAGACAGTGAAAAGTGGCCTGTTGCTATGCAAATATGCACCGACGTCCAACAGCTGTTGACTGACCGGGCTCACTCAGCCAGAGTTCGGGTAGGCGGGTGTTGTTGATCCAAAGCTCAGCGTGCTGCAAACAGCCAGACTGGAGAACCAGACGCAACAATGCCTTGGTTTATTCATACCAGCTACACCTACATACACACACACATATATATATATATATATATATGTGTGTGTGTGTATATATATATATATATATATATATATATATATATACACACATATATATATTAATATACACATATGTACTGTATACATATATCAATCAATCAATCAATCAATCAATCAATGTTTACTTATATAGCCCTAAATCACTAGTGTCTCAAAGGGCTGCACAAACCACAACACAAACCACTACGACATCCTCGGTAGGCCCACATAAGGGCAAGGAAAAACTCACACCCAGTGGGACGTCGGCGACAATGATGACTATGAGAACCTTGGAGAGGAGGAAAGCAATGGATGTCGAGCGGGTCTAACATGATACTGTGAAAGTTCAATCTAGAATGGATCCGCCATCTTGGATCATACATATATATATTGACATACACACATATACATATGAGTATACATATATACATATACATGTTTACACACACATATGCATATACATAACATCCATACATACATACATATATACATATGTTTCTATTCATATACATACATATGCATAAAGTATTTACATATATACATATGTGTTTACATACATATGCATATACATATATATGTATATACATATGTATGTATATCTACAGTATATAATTTATGTATGTAAACACATGTATATATATAAATACATATGTATATATATATATATACATATGTATCTACACACATATGTATATACACATATTTATACATACATATATGTATAAACATATACATATATACATATACATGTATAGACAGATATATATGTATATACATATGTATATATACACATTTATATATACCTATGTATATAAATACATACGTATATATACACATACATATGTATATATGTATATATCTATACATTAATTTTTATATACATATGTATACACATATGCACATACATATATACAAATATGTATATACGTATGTATAATCATACATACATGTATATACATACATAAGTATATAAATATACATGTAAAACATACATATATATGTATATATACAAATATATGTATACATACATACACATACATGTTTATATACACATATATACACATATATATACATATAGATGTAAATATTAATACATATATATTATATATATACACATACATATATATATATACATACACACATATTTTATATATACACATATATATGTATATACATGCATATATACACATACATATATATATACATATACACACATATATATTTACACTTATACATATTTACACATATACATGTATATACACCAATACATATATACTTTACATACATATACACACACATATACATGTTTATGTATGTAAATATATATATACATATAAATACATATATATACATACATATACACACACACATATATACACATACATATGTATGTGCATATATATATATATATATATACACACACACACACACACACATACATATATATATATATATACATACATATATATACATGCATATATATACATACACATGTAAATATATATATATATATATATATATATATATATATATATACATACATACATACATACATACATATATATATATATATATATATATATATATATATATAAATATGCATATATACAAATATATATAGACACACATATACATATATATAGAAATGTATACTTACATTGTAAAACTTACAAACATTGCTTGGAGTGATGAATGAAGAATCCATACGAGTAGAAACGCTAAGGACGGCTACAAGACTGAACGGCACTTCTACTTACGGCTGAAAGGACTAAATGGAAGGAAACTGCATTACCTGCATTGAGCGAATTCGTCCAAAAGACGGCGCAGTAGCACAAACAATAACACACTATCAGTGTTTGCTAGCTCTCTAATCAGCTAAACAGACTCCACAGTCATATTTTGGTGAATATACTGAGGATTTTGTGAAACTGAAACAATAAAAAATGAATGCCTTTGTAAATTAATACTTGTAAACATATTAGCATATTAGCTAACTCGGTTACATTACGATAGCACATGCATATGCGCATGAAAACTCTCCTACAGTTATTAGTAAGAATGGTTTTAGTTATATTGTAAAATGTACAAACGTTGCAATTGTACTTCCGGTTAAAAATTCTGCTGGGCGATGCAGTGAGCAAACTGGTCCAAAAGATGGCGCCGCACCCCAAACAATAACACACTTTATCCGTTTGATTGCTAGCTACGGAAGATTAACGCCTTTGGAAATCAACACTGACCCTCATAGACATATTAGCATATTAGCTAACTCGGTGACATTACGATAGCACGTACACATGTGCATGAAAACACTCCTACAGACATTAGTAAGTAAGAATTGTTTTAGTTATATTGTAAAAATGACAAACGTTGCTCGGAGTGATGGATGAAGAATCCTTTTGTGTATGAACGCTATGGATGGCTAGAAAGCCGAACGGCAGTTGTACTTCCGGTTAAAAATTCTGCTGGGCGATGCAGTGAGCAAACTGGTCCAAAAGATGGCGCCATGGCACAAACAATAACACAGTTTTTCCGTTTGATTGCTAGCCGCCTTTGGAAATCAACACTGACCCTCGTTGACATGTTAGCATATCAGCTAACTCGGTGACATTACGATAGCACGCACACATGTGCATGAAAACACTCCTACAGACATTAGTAAGTAAGAATTGTTTTAGTTATATTGTAAAAATTACAAACGTTGCTCGGAGTAATGGATGAAGAATCCTTTTGTGTATAAACGCTATGGATGGCTAGAAAGCCGAACGGCAGTTGTACTTCCGGTTGAAAACTGTAGTCTAAACAGAAGATGAAATCCAAAAGATAGCACAAACAACATTAAAAACAACAACCATTTCCACCCCCCGCACCATTTTATAAGCCGCAGGGTGTAAAGCGCAGGTAAAAAGTGGCAACTTGTAGTCAAAAATGTGCGGTTTTTAGTTGGGGTTTCAGCCCCTTGTGTCAATTTGACCTGATCTAAGACACCTGATCTAAAACCGGTTACTGACCTGTTTCCAATTGTCGAATATGATGACTTTGCTGTCCTCGTCGTCGACCGTGACGGAACACTCGTAGCCTTCCCCTGTGAGCAAGGAATCAAACCATCAGCCTCAAACACCGGGAAAACGCGTCACAGAAACACGAAAACACGATAAAAAACGTCAGCTGTCGGGGAAAAAAATGAATATGCAAGAACATTTCTGAAAAACGTACCTGCTGTTCTACATGTGTCCACTAGATGTCACAATAGCAATTGTATCTTTCTAGATGTTATATACAGTCATGGTCCAAAGTTTATATACACTTGTGAAGAAAATAATGTCATGGCTGTCTTGGAGTTTCCAATAAGTGGTCAGATGAAACAAAAATTAAACTGTTTGGCCACAATACCCAGCAATGTGTTTGGAGGAGAAAAGGTGAGGTCTTTAATCCCAGGAACACAATGCCTACCGTCAAGCATGGTGGTGGTAGTATTATGCTTTGGGCCTGTTTTTGCTGCCAATGGAACCGGTGCTTTACAGAGAGTAAATGGGACAATGAAAAAAGGAGGATTCTTCAGGACAAGCTAAAATCTTCAGCCCGGAGGTTGGGTCTCAGGCGCAACAGGACAATGACCCCAAACACACGTCAAAAGTGATTTAAAAAAATGGCTAAATCAGGCTGAAATTAAGGCACCAGTTCCATCGGCATCAAAACAGGCCCAGAGCATAATACTACCACCACCATGCTCGACTTGAGGCATGGTGTTCCTGGGATTGACAACCTCCAAACATATTGCTGGGTATTGTGGCCAAACAGCTCCATTTTTTTTTGTTTCATCTGACCACATAAGGGGCGGCATAGCTCGGTTGGTAGAGTGGCCGTGCCAGCAACTTAAAGGGTTGCAGGTTCGATTCCCGCTTCCGCCATCCTAGTCACTGCCGTTGTGTCCTTGGGCAAGACACTTTACCCACCTGCTCCCAGTGCCACCCACACTGCTTTAAATGTAACTTAGATATTGGGTTTCACTATGTAAAAGCGCTTTGAGTCACTAGAGAAAAGCGCTATATAAATATAAATATATAAATATAAATATATATATATATATAAATATATATATATAAATATAAATATATATATATATATATATATATATATATATATATATATATATACAGAACTTTCCTCCAGAAGGTCTCATCTTTGTCCAGGTGAAACAAAAAACCTGACAATGCTGAAGAAACAAGTCCATGGCGGAAAACTGCACCAATTTTGTCAAAAGTGGTCAAAAATTCAAGCGGAATGTAAAAAACTCAAGACATGACATGATGTTCTTTACACGTGTACGTAAACTTTTGACCACGACTGCATGTAAACAAAACAAAAATAAACCACCAGTCGAGGAAAGTGAGCAAACTACATGAATAACATCCTTTAATTTTATTTTGATATAATTTTTTCAACTTGATAAGACTGAAAATAAACACCAATGATTTGACCGATGAACATTATCACATCATTTATTCAAATAAGGACAAATAAAGTGTAAATAAAAAACAACAATATTATGATTCGTACATTTTCAGAATGTGCTTGTTATGTTTCGAAACAATCTGAAGTTGTCTTTATTTTTATTTTATCCCGCCGTGATTTTACCAGTCCGGCCCACTTGGGGAGTACATTTTTCTCCATGTGGCCCCTGGTCTAGAATGAGTTCGAAAACCCCCTGAAAATAACCTAACTCGTTCTATCATGCGTTGGAAATTCACCATCTGAAATTGAAGTGGATTATATTTATATAGCCCTTTTCTCTAGTGACTCAAAGCGCTTTTACATAGTGAAAGCCGATATTTAAGTTACATTTAAAGCTGTGTGGGTGAAACTGGGAGCAGGTTTGGGTAAAGTGTCTTGCCCAAGGACACAAAGGCAGGGACTAGGACGGCGGGAGCGGGGATCGAACCTGGAACCCTGAAGTTGCTGGCAAGGCTATATATCATTTTTTGACTAGATATATATATATATATATATATATTTGTTTTTGTTTTTTTACTATGACAATGTTTTGGTCTCTTTACAAGACGGGTGTCAAACTCAAGGCCCGGGGGCCACATTTGGCCCCCGACATTATTTTATCTGGCCCCTCAATAAAGTACTTCAGATTTTAATGTCATTGATTTTTTTTTTTTTTTTATTTGACAGAAAAAATATATGCACTGCTTGAAACTGCAACAAGTATTACAGTATAGTAAGTTTTTGTCTAAATAAAAATAAGTACAAAATATTTAACTTTACGGCAAACTACCCAACACATTAATAAACATTACAATAAGAAGCTGAGATAGGCTCTTAAAGGGAAAAGCGGTAGAAAATGAATGGATGGATGGAATAAATGTTACTGTGTTTATTACTGTAAATAAAAGAAAATAAAATATATTTAAAAAAAAATATATATATATATATATATATATACAGTTTCTTTTCTGTTAACTGAGCCGCTATGTTTTTTTAACGGTGAATTACTGTAAATGGAAATATTAGTTTTTACGGTAGAAAAACTGGCAGCTAGGTTGCCAGAATAAAAAATAAAAATAAATAACTTGTACAGTTTTTTCATGGACAACGTCATGCTTTAAAAAACAATAAAAATTGAGCACGAAACATTTTTTCTGTAAAAAAACGCCACAAAAAAGTGGTACTATTTTTCTATTTACCCTTAACACAGTAGAAAAAACTACAAGTAAAGTTTTTACTGTGAAATGGACAGTCTACTTAAAACAATTTATATAAACAATAATGAAATCCAGAGGGAAATTCATACATTATTCACTGTTACACTGTCAGAACCTTGGTGACGAAAAAAGACCAACAACACCCAGAGATGTCAACTGGCGATTCCTCAGAGGAAACCAGTTTGACATCCCTGCTTTACAATCTCACAATAAATCCTGTTCTATTGAACCAAGAGCTAGCTACTGTACCCTGGGGAGAAAAAAAAAAAAACACGTCCATGTCAGAACCTTGGTGACGAAAAAAGACCAACAACACCCAGAGATGTCAACTGGCGATTCCTCAGTGGAAACCAGTTTGAGACCCCTGCTTTAAAATGTCACAATAAATCAAGTTGCATTGAACCAAGAACTAGCTACTGTACTTGGAAAAAAAAAACACGTCCATGTCAGAACCTTTGTGACAAAAATAGACCAACAACACCCACAGATGTCAACTGGCGATTCCTCAGTGGAAACCAGTTTGACATCCCTGCTTTACAATCTCTCAATAAATCCTGTTCTATTGAACCAAGAGCTAGCTACTGTACCCTGGGGAGGAAAAAAAAAAAACGTCTATGTCAGAACCTTGGTGACAAAAAAAAGACCAACAACACCCAGAGATGTCAACTGGCGATTCCTCAGTGGAAACCAGTTTGAGACCCCTGCTTTAAAATGTCACAATAAATCAAGTTGTATTGAACCAAGAACTAGCTACTGTACTGGGGGAAAAAAACACGTCCATGTCAGACCCTTTGTGACAAAAAAAGACCAACAACACCCAGAGATGTCAACTGGCGATTCCTCGGCAAGTGTTAATTAGCACTTATCAGCTTGCGCACCGGATTAACACTTGATGTCAATTAAATGGCGTCCTCGCCGAGGAATCGCCAGTTGACATCTCTGGGTGTTGTTGGTCTTTTTTTTTTGTCTCCAAGGTTCTGACATGGACGTGTTTTTTTTTTTTCTCCCCCAGGTACATACCAAGGCATCGATTGAGATCTCGATCTGCGGTAGCGTCTGAATTACTCCGCAAATCCAAATAGACGAAGAAGAAACGTTCACTTAATTAGCACTTAGCTTGCGGACCACTTAATTAGCACTGGATTTCTCCTGGGCAGTTATTTTGACTCGGGGGGGCCAAATTTTGAGGAAAAAATGCATCTGGGGGCCGGTATATCTGACTTTTTAGGAAGACTAATACAAAACCTCGCAATAATGTCTGAAAAAATTGAATGGAATTTTACATTTTTTTACTGAATGAGACATCCAGAATGTCCTTGAACATAAAGAATGTGGGATTTACAATATTAACTATGAAGGATAAAACACTGAATATTGACAAAATACGAACGTCACCCCCCCTCTCCATCGTAATATTTTACAATCACGTAAAACGCAGGAAAAATGCAAAAAAAATAACTGTTTATTTTTGTTGTTGTTAGAGGGATTTTGCGACACTGAAAAAAAAAGTTACGTTTTAGATCAGGCCTGGGCAATTATTTTGAATCAGGGGTCCAAATTTTGAGGAAAAAAATGCGTCCGGGGGCCGGTATATCTGACTTTTTAGGAACAATAATACAAAAGCTCACAATAATGTCGGAAAAAATGTCATGTAATTTAAAAATTTTTTACTGAATGAGACATCCAGAATGTCCTTGAACATAAAGAATGTGGGATTTACAATATTAACTATGAAGGATAAAACACTGAATATTGACAAAATACGAACGTCACCCCCCCTCTCCATCGTAATATTTTACAATCAAGCAAAACGCAGGAAAAATGTGAAAAAATAACTGTTTATTTTTGTTGTTGTTAGAGGGATTTTGCAACACTGAAATTTTTTTTTATGTTTTGGATCAGGCCTGGCAGTTATTTTGACTTGGGGGGGCCAAATTTTGAGAAAAAAATGCATCCCGGGGCGGGTATACCAGACTTTTTAGGAACAATAATACAAAACCTCACAATAATGTCTGAAAAAATTGAATGGAATTTTACATTTTTTTACTGAATGAGACGCCCAGAATGTACATGAAAACAAAGAATGTGGGATTTACAATATTAACTATGAAGGATAAAACACTGAATATTGACAAAATACGAGCGTCACCCCCCCTCTCCATCGTAATATTTTACAATCAAGCAAAACGCAGGAAAAATGCGAAAAAATAACTGTTTATTTTTGTTGTTTTTAGAGGGATTTGGCAACATTGAAAAAAAAAAGTTATGTTTTAGATCAGGCCTGGGCAGTTATTTTGACTCGGGGGTCCAAATTTAGAGAAAAAAATGCGTCCGGGGGCCTGTATACCTGACTTTTTAGGAAGACTAATACAAAACCTCACAATAATGTCTGAAAAAATTGAATGGAATTTTACATTTTTTTACTGAATGAGACGCCCAGAATCTACATGAAATAACAAAGAATGTGGGATTTAAAATTTGTGGCTAATTTTTGGACGATGAATGCATAAATCATTCACCTAATTGGATTGTGTCGGAAAAAAAATTGATTAATCGATTCGATTAATCGATGACTAAAATAGTCAAAAGCTGCAGCCCTTATGCTGTATATTGTTCGAAAAGTTCAATTTGTGCCAAATTTTAAACGAATGCGTAAATCATTCGATTAATCAAATTGTGCCAAAAACATTTTTATTAATCGAATGATTGATAGATTAATCAATGACCAAAATAATCGATAGCTGCAGCCCTTATACAATATTTTTTTCCGAGAAGTCCAATTTGTGCCTCATTTTTGCACGGTGAATACATAAATCATGCGATTAATTGGATTGTGTCAAACACAATGTGATTAATCGAATGATCGATTGATTAATCAGTGACTAAAATAATCGATAGCTGCAGCCCGTATGCAATATATTGTCCGAAAAGTTCAATTTGTGCCTCATTTTTGGACGATGAATGCATAAATCATTCACTTAATTGGATTGTGTCGGAAAAAAATTGATTAATCGATTCGATTAATCGATTACTTAAATAGTCGATAGCTGCAGCCTGTATGCTGTATATTGTCTGAGCAGTCCAATTTGTGCCTAATTTTCGGACGATGAATGCATAAAATCATTCGATTAATCGAATTGTGCCGAAAACATTTTTTATTAATCGAATGATTGATTGATTAATCAATGACTAAAATAATCGATAGCTTCAGCCCGTAGGACATATATTGTCCGAGAAGTCCAATGTGTGCCTAATTTTTGGACGGTGAATGCATAAATCATTCGATTAATCAAATTGTGCCGAAAACATTTTTATTAATCGAATGATCGATAGATTAATCAATGACCAAAATAATCGATAGCTGCAGCCCTTATGCTATATTTTGTCCGAGAAGTCCAATTTGTGCCTCATTTTTGGACGGTAAATACATAAATCATGTGATTAATTGGATTGTGTCAAACACAATGTGATTAATCGAATGATTGATAGATTAGTCAGTGACTGAAATAATCGATAGCTGCAGCCCGTATGCAATATATTGTTCGAAAAGTTCAATTTGTGCCTCATTTTTGGACGATGAATGCATAAATCATTCACTTAATTGGATTGTGTCGGAAAAAAAATTGATTAATCGATTCGATTAATCGATGACTAAAATAGTCGATAGCTGCAGCCTGTATGCTGTATATTTTCAGAGAATTCCAATTTGTGCCTAATTTTTTGACGATAAATGCATAAATCCTGCGATTAATTGAATTGTGCCGAATAAAATTTGATTAATCGATTCGATTAATCGATGACTAAAATAATCGATAGTTGCAGCCCGTATGCTGTATATTGTCCGAGAAGTCCAATTTGTGCCTAATTTTTGGACGATGAATGCATAAATCATTCGATTAATCGAATTGTGCCGAAAACATTTCTATTAATCGAATGATCGATAGATTAATCAATGACCAAAATAATCGATAGCTGCAGCCCTTACACAATATTTTTTTCCGAGAAGTCCAATTTGTGCCTCATTTTTGGACGGTGAATACATAAATCATGCGATTAATCGAATTGTGCCGAAAACATTTTTATTAATCGAATGATCGATAAATTAATCAATGACCAAAATAATCGATAGCTGCAGCCCTTATACAATATTTTTTTCCGAGAAGTCCAATTTGTGCCTCATTTTTGGACGGTGAATGCATAAATCATGCGATTAATTGGATTGTGTCAAACACAATGTGATTAATCGAATGATCCATAGATTAGTCAGTGACTGAAATAATCGATAGCTGCAGCCCGTATGCAATATATTGTTCGAAAAGTTCAATTTGTGCCTCATTTTTGGACGATGAATGCATAAATCATTCACTTAATTGGATTGTGTCGGAAAAAAATTGATTAATCGATTCGATTAATCGATGACTAAAATAGTCGATAGCTGCAGCCTGTATGCTGTATATTTTCAGAGAATTCCAATTTGTGCCTAATTTTTTGACGATAAATGCATAAATCCTGCGATTAATTGAATTGTGCCGAATAAAATTTGATTAATCGATTCGATTAATCGATGACTAAAATAATCGATAGTTGCAGCCCGTATGCTGTATATTGTCCGAGAAGTCCAATTTGTGCCTAATTTTTGGACGATGAATGCATAAATCATTCGATTAATCGAATTGTGCCGAAAACATTTTTATTAATCGAATGATCGATAGATTAATCAATGACCAAAATAATCGATAGCTGCAGCCCTTACACAATATTTTTTTCCGAGAAGTCCAATTTGTGCCTCATTTTTGGACGGTGAATACATAAATCATGCGATTAATCGAATTGTGCCGAAAACATTTTTATTAATCGAATGATCGATAAATTAATCAATGACCAAAATAATCGATAGCTGCAGCCCTTATACAATATTTTTTTCCGAGAAGTCCAATTTGTGCCTCATTTTTGGACGGTGAATGCATAAATCATGCGATTAATTGGATTGTGTCAAACACAATGTGATTAATCGAATGATCGATAGATTAGTCAGTGACTGAAATAATCGATAGCTGCGGCCCGTATGCAATATATTGTTCGAAAAGTTCAATTTGTGCCTCATTTTTGGACGATGAATGCATAAATCATTCACTTATTTGGATTGTGACGAAAAAAGAAGAAGAAAAAAACCGATTAATCGATTCGATTAATCGATGACTAAAATAGTCGATAGCTGCAGCCTGTATGCTGTATATTGTCCGAGAAGTCCAATTTGTGCCTCTTTTTTGGACGATAAACGCATAAATCATTCGATTAATTGAATTGTGCTGAACAAAATTTGATTAATCGATTCGATTAATCGATGACTAAAATAATCGATAGCTTCAGCCCGTGGGAAATATATTGACCGAGAAGTCCAATGTGTGCCTCATTTTTGGACGATAAACGCATAAATCATTCGATTAATTGAATTGTGCTGAACAAAATTCGATTAATCGATTCGATTAATCGATGACTAAAATAATCGATAGCTTCAGACCGTAGGAAATATATTGTCCGAGAAGTTCAATGTGTGCCTCCTTTTTGGACGGTGAATACAATTACAGTCGTCATTTTTTCCAAAAACCGGTGGATGCCGGACCTGCCGTTCCAAAAACCAAGGCGCATGTGTGAGCCATTACCGCATGCCTGGGTCTCAGAGTCTATGGAGAGGGATCTGTCCGACTGGCCGGCCAGCGACAAGGCCAGAGACGACTTGCCCACGCCGTTCTGACCCAGCAGCACGATCCTCAGAGTCCCCCCGTGGCCGTGGTAGGCGGTCTGGGCCGCCGACGGTTGGCTGAAGGATTCGTCGCGGGGCACGGGCAAGGTGGCGGGCTCCTCCAGACCCGGGATCCAATCGCAGTCCTCGGACACGGCCTCTTCCCGCCGCAGCTGGTGCTTGACAGGGAGGGGCGTGCTCCCGCGCCGGAGGGGCGGCGCCGTAGTGAGAAACATACTGTACTGGAACGGAGGCAGAAAAAATAAAACTGTGTTAGGGCGGGGCTGCCGCCTTGAAAAGACGGAGCTGGTATCAAATCCTGCGCCTGCAAACACTCGGCCCCACGGTCCATGCAGGCCACTCTCATCAATATAAACACAACAAAAATAGCTCAAATAGCAGCAATTACCAGTGAGCTGCCTCTATTTTTTAAATTGTATTTATTTACTAGCAAGCTGGTCTCGCTATGCTTGACATTTTTAATTCTAACATTTTATGTGGCCCGCCACAACTTTATACGTGGACTGCCCTTTCCTTTAAAGTGGCCTGCCACCACATTTAACATGCTCTGCCATGTTTCTTAAATGGGCCCACCACGTCGTTTTATGTGGTTTCCCACATTATTTTATATAGTCTTCCACTTCATTTAAAGTGGCCAGCCACAACATTAGACATAAACCGCCACATTATTTTACGTGATCTGTCTCTTCATTTAAAGTGGCCCGCTACTGCTACAACATTAGACAAGATCCACCACATTAGTTTATGTGGTCTGCCTCTTCATTTAAAGTGGCCCGCTATTGCTACAACATTAGACAAGATCCACCACATTATTTTATGTGGTCTGCCTCTTCATTTAAAGTGGCCCGCTACTGCTACATTAGACAAGATCCACCACATTAGTTTATGTGGTCGGCCTCGTCATTTAAAGTGGCCCGCTACTGCTACATTAGACAAGATCCACCACGTTATTTTATTTGGTCTGCCTCTTCATTTAATTTGGCCCGCTACTGCTACAACATTAGACAAGCTCCACCACATTATTTTACGTGGTCTGCCTCTTCATTTAAAGTGGCCCGCCGCAACATTAGACACAAACCGCAACATTATTTTATGTGATCTGCCTCGTCATTTAAAGTGGCCCATTACTGCTACAACATTAGACAAGATCCACATTATTTTATGTGGTCTGAACCTTCATTTAAAGTGGCCCCGCCGCAACATTAGACACAAACCGCCACATTATTTTGTGATCTGCCTCGTCATTTAAAGTGGCCCATTACTGCTACAACATTAGACAAGATCCACATTATTTTATGTGGTCTGAACCTTCATTTAAAGTGGCCCTCCGCAACAATAGACACAAACCGCCACATCATTTTATGTGATCTGCCTCCTAATTTAGAGTGGCCCGCTACTGCTACAACATTAGACTTAAACCGCAACATTATTTTACGTGGTCTGCCTCTTCATTTAAAGTGGCCCCGCCGCAACATTAGACACAAACCGCCACATTATTTTATGTGATCTGCCTCGTCATTTAAAGTGGCCCGCTACTGCTACAACATTAGACAAAATCCACCACATTACTTTATGTGGTCTGGACCTTCATTTAAAGTGGTCTACCACATGTCTTATCGCGGCCCATCACACCATTTATGTGGTTTCAACACATTATTTTATATGGTCATTTAAAGTGGCCCCTGACAACAATATACATGGTCTGCCTCATCATTTAAAGTGGCCCGCTACAACATTATACATGGGCTGCCACTTCATTTAAAGTGGCCCGCTACAACATTATACATGGTCCGCCACATCATTTAAATTGGCCCCCAAAAACATCACACATGATCTGCCACATTGTATGTGGTATGCCACATCATTTAAATGTGGCCCGCTACAACATCACAAATGGTCTGCCACGTTGTATGTGGTATGCCACATCATTTAAAGTGGCCCCGACAACATCACACATGGTCCGCCACGTTGTATGTGGTATGTCACGTTATTTAAAGTGGCCCGCTACAACATTACACATGGTCCGCCACATTGTATGTGGTATGCCACATCATTTAAAATGGCCCGCTACAACATTACACATGGTCCGCCACGTTGTATGTGGTATGCCACATCATTTAAAGTGGCCCCCGACAACATCACACATGGTCCGCCACGTTGTGTGTGGTATGCCACATCATTTAATGTGGCCCCCGACAACATCACACATGGTCCGCCACGTTGTATGTGGTATGCCACATCATTTAAAGTGGCCCGCTACAATATCACACATGGTCCGCCACATTGTATGTGGTATGCCACATCATTTAAAGTGGCCCCCGACAACATCACACATGGTCCGCCACATTGTATGTGGTATGCCACATCATTTAAAATGGCCCGCTACAACATTACACATGGTCCGCCACGTTGTATGTGGTATGCCACATCATTTAAAGTGGCCCCCGACAACATCACACATGGTCCGCCACGTTGTGTGTGGTATGCCACATCATTTAATGTGGCCCCCGACAACATCACACATGGTCCGCCACGTTGTATGTGGTATGCCACATCATTTAAAGTGGCCCGCTACAACATCACACATGGTCCGCCACATTGTATGTGGTATGCCACATCATTTAAAGTGGCCCCCGACAACATCACACATGGTCCGCCACATTGTATGTGGTATGCCACATCATTTAAAGTGGCCCGCTACAACATCACACATGGTCCGCCACGTTGTATGTGGTATGCCACATCATTTAAAGTGGCCTGCTACAACATCACACATGGTCCGCCACATTGTATGTGGTATGCCACATCATTTAAAGTGGCCCCCGACAACATCACACATGGTCCGCCACATTGTATGTGGTATGCCACATCATTTAAAGTGGCCACCAACAACATCACACATGGTCCACCACGTTGTATGTGGTATGCCACTTCATTTAAAGTGGCCCGCTACAACATCACACATGGTCCGCCACGTTGTATGTGTTATGTCACATCATTTAAAGTGGCCCGCTACAACATCACACATGGTCCGCCACGTTGTATGTGGTATGCCACATCATTTAAAGTGGCCACCAACAACATCACACATGGTCCACCACGTTGTATGTGGTATGCCACATCATTTAAAGTGGCCCGCTACAACATCACACATGGTCCGCCACGTTGTATGTGTTATGTCACATCATTTAAAGTGGCCCGCTACAACATCACACATGGTCCGCCACATTGTATGTGGAATGCCACATCATTTAAAGTGGCCCCCGACAACATCACACATGATCTGCCACATTGTATGTGGTATGCCACATCATTTAAAGTGGCCCGCTACAACATTATACATGGTCCGCCACATTGTATGTGGTATGCCACATAATTTAAAGTGGCCCGCCATATCAATTTTAAACAATAAATACTTCTTACTAGTCACCTTGCCTTAGGAGTTCAAATCAAGTTATCCATCAACGTATAATAATCGGAGCGAGTTGTCTATATTGTGTAATAATACAATCACACACATAATTGTGCAGTATTATATTACATAAATAATATTGTATACGAAGATGATGCAGGACTACATGAATTATTACACAGCAGTGTAAATATATCATCCAGCACACGTTGAGGAGGCTCTCACTCGGGTTAAATGGGAAGAGCTAATCAATTAAACATGGCCTCCGTTGTCAGCCGGCATAAAGACATATTTATTGATTATTGATCATATATTTATTGTGTGCAGGTGCAGGGATGTATTTATTGATTATTGATGATGTATTTATAGTGTGCAGGTGCAGGGAGGTCACATGTCAGGAGTTAATCTGCTCCTCGCAGGATGGAGAGAGGAAAGTGGGGCAAACAACAACATGCAAAATTCATGGTGGCCTGCTACACAACACACTTGTACTACACAACACACTTGTACTACACAACACACTAGTACTATACAACACACTAGTACTATACAACACACTAGTACTATACAACACACTACACACTAGTACTACACAACACACTAGTACTAAACAACACACTACACGCTTGTACTACACAACACACTAGTACTAAACAACACACTACACACTAGTACTACACAACACACTAGTACTATACAACACACTACACACTAGTACTACACAACACACTAGTGCTATACAACACACTACACACTAGTACTACACAACACACTAGTACTAAACAACACACTACACACTTGTACTACACAACACACTAGTACTACACAACACACTAGTACTATACAACACACTACACACTAGTACTACACAACACACTAGCACTAAACAACACACTAGACGCTTGTACTACACAACACTAGTACTAAACAACACACTACACGCTTGTACTACACAACACACTAGTACTACACAACACACTACACAACACACTACACACTTGAACTACACAACACACTAGTACTACACAACACACTAGTACTACACAACACACTAGTACTAAACAACACACTGCACGCTTGTACTACACAACACACTAGTACTACACAACACACTAGTACTACACAACACACTACACGCTTGTACTACACAACAGACTAGTACTACACAACACACTAGTACTACACAACACACTACACACTTGAACTACACAAGACACTAGTACTACACAACACACTAGTACTACACAACACACTACACGCTTGTACTACACAACAAACTAGTACTACACAACACACTACACGCTTGAACTACACAACACACTAGTACTAATAACACAATAGTACTACACAACACAATAATAGAACACAACACACTAGTACTATTAACACACTAGTACTACACAACACTAGTACTAATAACACACCAGTAGTACACAACACACTAGTACTAATAACCCACCAGTAGTACACAACACACTAGTACTAATAACACACTAGTAGTACACAACACACTAGTACTACTAACACACTAGTACTACAAAACACACTAGTACTAAGAACACACCAGTAGTACACAACACAATAATACTACGGTACACAACACACTAGTAGTACAAAACACACTAGTAGTACACAACACTAGTATTAATAACACAATAGTACTACACAACACACTAGTACTAAACAACACTAGTATTAATAACACAATAGTACTACACAACACACTAGTACTAAACAACACTAGTATTAATAACACAATAGTACTACACAACACACTTGTACTACACACTACAAAACCCAGCTTTTTTTTTATTTTCCTGAAGGAATCAATGAAGTACTATCTTTCTATCTGTAGTGGTACACAACACACCAGTAGTACACAACACACTAGTAGTACACAACACACCAGTAGTACACAACACACTAGTACTACACAACACAATAGTACTACTAACACACCAGTACTACACAACACACTTGTAGTACACAACACACTAGTACTAACAACACACTAGTAGTACACAACACACTAGTACTAACAACACACTAGTAGTACACAACACACTAGTACTAATAACACACTAGTAGTACACAACACACTAGTACTAATAACACACTAGTAGTACACAACACACTAGTACTAATAACACACTAGTAGTACACAACACACTAGTACTAATAACACACTAGTAGTACACAACACACTAGTCGTTGTGTCCTGAGCAAGACACTTCACCCTTGCTCCTGATGGGTGCTGGTTGGCGCCTTGCATGGCAGCTCCCTCCATCAGTGTGTGTGAATGGGTAAATGTGGAAGTAGTGTCAAAGCGATTTGAGTACCTTGAAGGTAGAAAAGCGCTATACAAGTACAACCCATTTATTATTTATTTACTAACAACACACTAGAAGTAATAACACACCAGTACTACACAACATATTAGTAGTACACAACACACTAGTAGTACACGACACACTAAAAGTAATAACACACCAGTACTACACAACACACTAGTACTAATAAAACTATAGTAGTACACAACACACTAGTACTACACAACACGACACACTAGTACTAATAACACAATAGTAGTACACAACACACAAGTACTACAGTACTCAACACACTAGTACTACTAACACACCAGTAGTACACAACACACTAGTACTAATAACACAATAGTAGTACACAACACACTAGTACTAACACACCAGTAGTACACGACACACTAGTAACAATAACACACTAGTAGTACACGACACACTAGTACTAACACACTAGTAGTACACAACACACTAGTAGTACACAACACACTAGTACCAATAACACACCAATAGTACACAACACACTAGTACCAATAACACACCAGTAGTACACGACACACTAGTACTAATAACACACTAGTAGTACACAACACACTAGTACTAATAACACTAGAGTAGTACACAACACACTAGTAGTACACAACACACTAGTAGTACACAACACACTAGTACCAATAACACACCAGTAGTACACGACACACTAGTACTAATAACACACTAGTAGTACACAACACACTAGTACTAATAACACACCAGTAGTAAACGACACACTAGTACTAATAACACACTAGTAGTACACAACACACTAGTACCAATAACACACCAGTAGTACACGACACACTAGTACTAATAACACACTAGTAGTACACAACACACTAGTACTAATAACACACCAGTAGTACACGACACACTAGTACTAATAACACACTAGTAGTACACAGCACACTAGTACCAATAACACACCAGTAGTACACAACAAACTAGTACTAATAACACAATAGTAGTACACAACACACTAGTAGTACACAACACACTAGTACTACTAACACACCAGTAGTACACAACACACCAGTAGTACACAACACACTAGTACTACTAACACACCAGTACCACACAACACACTAGTAGTACACAACACACTAGTAGTACACAACACACTAGTACTACTAACACACCAGTACTACACAACACACTAGTTGTACACAACACACTAGTACTACTAACACACTAGTAGTACACAGCACACTAGTAGTACACAACACACTAGTACTACTAACACACTAATAGTACACAACACACTAGTATACTAGTAGTACACAACACACTAGTAGTACACAACACAGTAGTACTACTAACACACTAGTAGTACACAACACACTAGTATAGTAGTAGTACACAACACATTAGTAGTACACAACACACTAGTACTACTAACACACTAGTATACTAGTAGTACACAACACACTAGTAGTACACAACACACTAGTACTAATAACACACTAGTAGTACACAACACACTAGTATACTAGTAGTACACAACACACTAGTAGTACACAACACACTAGTACTAATAAAACACTAGTACTACTAACACACTAGTAGTACACAACACACTAGTACTAATAACACACTAGTAGTACACAACACACTAGTACTACTAACACAATAGTAGTACACAACACACTAGTACTAACACACTAGTACTAATGACACACTAGTACTACTAACACACTAGTACTACTAACACACTAGTAGTACACAACACACTAGTACTAATAACACAATAGTAGTACACAACACTAGTACTAATAACACACCAGTACTACACAACACACTAGTAGTACACAACACACTAGTATACTAGTAGTACACAACACACTAGTAGTACACAACACACTAGTACTACTAACACACTAGTAGTACATAGCACACTAGTATACTATTAGTACACAACACACTAGTATACTAGTAGTATACAACACACTATCAATCAATCAATCAATGTTTACTTATATAGCCCTAAATCACTAGTGTCTCAAAGGGCTGCACAAACCACCACGACATCCTCGGTAGGCCCACATAAGGGCAAGGAAAACTCACACCCAGTGGGACATCGGTGACAATAATGACCTAGTGGGACGTCGGTGACAATAATGACTATGAGAACCTTAGAGAGGAGGAAAGCAATGGATGTCGAGCGGGTCTAACATGATACTGTGAAAGTTCAATCCACAATGGATCCAATCCAACACAGTCGCAAGAGTCCAGTCCAAAGCGGGTCCAACTCAGCAGAGAGAGTCCCGTTCACAGCGGAGCCACCAGGAAACCATCCCAAGCGGAGGCGGATCAGCAGCGCAGAGATGTCCCCAGCCGATACACAGGCAAGCAGTACATGGCCACCGGATCGGACCGGACCCCCTCCACAGGGGAGAGTGGGACATAGAAGAAAAAGAAAAGAAACAGCAGATCAACTGGTCTAAAAAGGGAGTCTATTTAAAGGCTACAGTATACAAATGAGTTTTAAGGTGAGACTTAAATGCTTCTACTGAGGTGGCATCTCGAACTGTTACCGGGAGGGCATTCCAGAGTACTGGAGCCCGAACGGAAAACGCTCTATAGCCCGCAGACTTTTTTTGGGCTTTGGGAATCACTAACAAGCCGGAGTCCTTTGAAGGCAGATTTCTTGCCGGGACATATGGTACAATACAATCGGCAAGATAGGATGGAGCTAGACCGTGTAGTATTTTATACGTAAGTAGTAAAACCTTAAAGTCACATCTTAAGTGCACAGGAAGCCAGTGCAGGTGAGCCAGTACAGGCGTAATGTGATCAAACTTTCTTGTTCTTGTCAAAAGTCTAGCAGCCGCATTTTGTACCAACTGTAATCTTTTAATGCTAGACATGGGGAGACCCGAAAATAATACGTTACAGTAGTCGAGGCGAGACGTAACAAACGCATGGATAATGATCTCAGCGTCTTTAGTGGACAGAATGGAGCGAATTTTAGCGATATTACGGAGATGAAAGAAGGCCGTTTTAGTAACGCTTTTAATGTGTGCCTCAAAGGAGAGAGTTGGGTCGAAGATAATACCCAGATTCTTTACCGTGTCGCCTTGTTTAATTGTTTGGTTGTCAAATGTTAGAGTTGTATTATTAAATAGAGTTCGGTGTCTAGCAGGACCGATAATCAGCATTTCCGTTTTTTTGGCGTTGAGTTGCAAAAAGTTAGCGGACATCCATTGTTTAATTTCATTAAGACACGCCTCCAGCTGACTACAATCCGGCGTGTTGGTCAGCTTTAGGGGCATGTAGAGTTGGGTGTCATCAGCATAACAGTGAAAGCTAATACCGTATTTGCGTATGATGTCACCTAGCGGCAGCATGTAGATGCTGAAGAGTGCAGGGCCAAGGACCGAACCCTGGGGAACTCCACACGTTACCTTAACGTAGTCCGAGGTCACATTGTTATGGGAGACACACTGCATCCTATCAGTAAGATAAGAGTTAAACCAAGACAGGGCTAAGTCTGACATACCGATTCGTGTTTTGATACGTTCTAATAAAATATTATGATCGACGGTATCGAAAGCAGCGCTAAGATCGAGGAGCAGCAACATAGATGACGCATCAGAATCCATCGTTAGCAATAGATCATTAGTCATTTTTGCGAGGGCTGTCTCCGTCGAGTGATTTGCCCTGAAACCGGATTGAAAGGTTTCACATAGATTGTTAGACGCTAAGTGTTCATTTAACTGCTCCGCAACAATTTTTTCGAGGATTTTTGAAATAAAGGGAAGGTGAGACACCGGTCGGTAGTTTACCATGAGGTCAGGATCGAGGTTAGGTCTTTTAAGAAGAGGATGAATAACCGCTTTTTTGAATGCTAGGGGAACAGTGCCCGAGGAAAGTGATAAGTTTATAATATTTAGCACTGATGGACCTAATAATACAAAGAGCTCCTTGATCAGTTTCCCAGGAAGAGGGTCAAGTAAACATGTTGTTTGTTTTATTCCATTTACACGTTGTAACAATTCCTCTAATGTTATTTCCTCAAAACGAGAGAAACTATTTTGGAGGGCAGTATCCGCCGTATATACAATCGTGTCAGTGTTAATAGAACCCTGTTGTAGCTGGGACGCATTGTCTTTAATCTCCTTTCTAATGACTTCAATTTTCTTACTAAAGAATTGCATAAAGTCATCAGCTGAGTGGGTGGAGCTACTGGAAGGAGTCCCTTGTTGGGTTAGCGATGCTACTGTACTAAACAAAAATTTAGGATCGTTTTTATTACGGTGGATGAGATTTGAGTAATAATTAGCTTTAGCTAAGGTAAGCATGCGTTTATAAGTTATTAAACCATCACTAAATGCTTGATGGTGCACCTCAAGTTTAGTCGTGCGCCATTTGCGTTCCAGCTTTCTACATAATAATTTCTGAGCTCTAGTTTCTTCTGTAAACCACGGGGTGCGCTTTTTTGGAGCCTTTTTTAACTTTAGCGGTGCTATGTTATCAATGGTTTCGCGCAGGGCGTCGTTAAAGTTGTTAGTGAGGTTATCAATAGAGCCCACATACTTTGGGAATGGTGCCATTACCGAGGGCAGTAAGTCAGCAAGAGTTGTCGTTGTGGCCGTATTAATGTTGCGGCTGCTATAGCAGTTATTATTATTATTAGTTTGACGAACATGCGTCTGAACCTCGAATTTTATAAGGTAATGATCGGACAATACTTTAGTATACGGGAGTATCGTAACTTTGGAAGCGGTGATACCCCTGACAAGCACTAGGTCTATCGTATTACCGTTGCGATGCGTGGGTTCATTTATTATTTGTGTGAGACCACAGCTATCAATTATACTCTGGAGCGCTACGCACGGTGGGTCCGATGGGGTATTCATGTGGATATTAAAGTCCCCCATTATGATTATATTATCGGCGTGTGTCACTAGATCAGCAACGAACTCTGAGAATTCATTGATAAAGTCCGAACAGGGCCCTGGGGGGCGGTAGATAACAGCCAGGTGTAGAGGCAGCGGTGTGACAGACCTCATAGTAAGCACCTCAAACGATTTATATTTATTATTTATGTTAGGACTAAGGTTAAAGTTTTCGTTGTATATTAGTGCGACCCCCCCACCCCTTTTAAGCGGACGGGCCATATGCGCATGTGTAAAGTTAGGAGGACATGCCTCATTTAACACTAGTAGTACACAACACACTAGTACTAATAACACAATAGTAGTACACAACACACTAGTAGTACTACTAACACACTAGTACTACTAACACACTAGTAGTACACAACACACTAGTATACTAGTGGTACACAACACACTAGTAGTACACAACACACTAGTATACTAGTAGTACACAACACACTAGTAGTACACAACACACTAGTACTAATAACACAATAGTAGTACACAACACACTAGTACTAATAACACAATAGTAGTACACAACACACTAGTACTAATAACAATAGTAGTACACAACACACTAGTACTAATAACAATAGTAGTACACAACACACTAGTACTAATAACACACTAGTAGTACACAACACACTAGTACTAATAACACACCAGTACTACACAACACACTAGTAGTACACAACACACTAGTAGTACACAGCACACTAGTATACTAGTAGTACACAACACACTAGTATACTAGTAGTACACAACACACTAGTACTAATAACACAATAGTAGTACACAACACACTAGTAGTACTACTAACACACTAGTACTAATAACACACTAGTACTACTAACACACTAGTAGTACACAACACACTAGTACTAATAACACACTAGTAGTACACAACACACTAGTACTACTAACACAATAGTAGTACACAACACACTAGTACTAATGACACACTAGTACTACTGACACACTAGTACTACTAACACACTAGTACTACTAACACACTAGTACTACTAACACACTAGTAGTACACAACACACTAGTACTAATAACACAATAGTAGTACACAACACACTAGTACTAATAACACAATAGTAGTACACAACACACTAGTACTAATAACACACCAGTACTACACAACACACTAGTAGTACACAACACACTAGTATACTAGTAGTACACAACACACTAGTAGTACACAACACACTAGTACTACTAACACACTAGTAGTACATAGCACACTAGTATACTAGTAGTACACAACACACTAGTATACTAGTAGTACACAACACACTAGTAGTACACAACACGCTAGTACTAATAACACAATAGTAGTACACAACACACTAGTAGTACTACTAACACACTAGTACTACTAACACACTAGTAGTACACAACACACTAGTATACTAGTGGTACACAACACACTAGTAGTACACAACACACTAGTATACTAGTAGTACACAACACAATAGTAGTACACAACACACTAGTAGTACACAACACACTAGTACTAATAACACAATAGTAGTACACAACACACTAGTACTAATAACACAATAGTAGTACACAACACACTAGTACTAATAACAATAGTAGTACACAACACACTAGTACTAATAACAATAGCAGTACACAACACACTAGTACTAATAACACAATAGTAGTACACAACACACTAGTACTAATAACACACCAGTACTACACAACACACTAGTAGTACACAACACACTAGTATACTAGTAGTGCACAACACACTAGTAGTACACAACACACTAGTAGTACACAGCACACTAGTATACTAGTAGTACACAACACACTAGTATACTAGTAGTACACAACACACTAGTACTAATAACACAATAGTAGTACACAACACACTAGTAGTACTACTAACACACTAGTACTACTAACACACTAGTACTACTAACACACTAGTAGTACACAACACACTAGTATACTAGTAGTACACAACACAATAGTAGTACATAACACACTAGTAGTACACAACACACTAGTATACTAGTAGTACACAACACAATAGTAGTACACAACACACTAGTACTAATAACACAATAGTAGTACACAACACACTAGTACTAATAACACAATAGTAGTACACAACACACTTGTACTAATAACACACTAGTAGTACACAACACACTAGTAGTACTAACACACTAGTACTACTAACACACCAGTAGTACACAACACACTAGTAGTACACAACACACTAGTAGTACACAACACACTAGTAGTACACAACACACTAGTACTACTAACACACCAGTAGTACACAACACACTAGTACTACTAACACACCAGTAGTACACAACACACTAGTAGTACACAACACACCAGTAGTACACAACACAGTAGTACTACTAACACACCAGTAGTACACAACACACCAGTAGTACACAACACACTAGTACTACTAACACACCAGTAGTACACAACACACTAGTAGTACACAACACACTAGTACTACTAACACACCAGTAGTACACAACACAGTAGTATACTAGTAGTACACAACACACTAGTAGTACACAACACACTAGTAGTACACAACACACTAGTACTACTAACACACCAGTAGTACACAACACACTAGTACTACTAACACACCAGTAGTACACAACACACTAGTAGTACACAACACACCAGTAGTACACAACACAGTAGTACTACTAACACACCAGTAGTACACAACACACTAGTAGTACACAACACACTAGTAGTACACAACACACTAGTACTACTAACACACCAGTAGTACACAACACACTAGTATACTAGTAGTACACAGCACACTAGTACTACTAACACACTAGTAGTACACAACACACTAGTATACTAGTAGTACACAACACACTAGTACTAATAACACAATAGTAGTACACAACACACTAGTAGTACACAACACACTAGTATACTAGTAGTACACAACACACTAGTATACTAGTAGTACACAACACACTAGTATACTAGTAGTACACAACACAATAGTAGTAGACAAGAGTTAGAGGCGTGAAGTTAGTGCTGGTAATAATAATAAAAGCAGGTGTCGCCTCACCTGGTCGGCCATGGTTGACAGGAATTGTGAGTGCCGGGAAGAAAAGTGACGGCGCCTCTCACGTCACGCCATCACGCGCCAAAATCCCCCGCTCCTGGTCTCAATGGCCATCTTTTCTTCTCCCCGCGGCGGCGCGTAAAATCCCGGCGTGTCTTAGGTGGAGGTGCGGGTGTCACCTGCGTGTCGGAGGTGGAGGTGAGGGTGTCACCTGGGTGTCGGAGGTGGAGGTGAGGGTGTCACCTGCGTGTCGGAGGTGGAGGTGAGGGTGTCACCTGGGTGTCAGAGAGGCGGGAAAGAGCCGCGGGGACGCCATCAGTGAGACATGGCGGCGGCTTGTGTCTGCTCGCGTTCGCCGTCCCGACGAGCAGCGGCGACCACGCGCGTCCTACCAGCCTCTTAATGCTGCTGGCGGGGTCGATACCAACCCGCTGTAGTGCCGATATCAGTTGGATCGATACTACCAATGTTTGATTTAAAAAAAATATCAGTTTTTTTTTTGTTCTGTTTATATACACATATACCATCCATCGATTTTCTACCGCTTGTCCCTTTTTGGGTGGCTGGATCCTATCTCAGCTGCATTCGGGCGGAAGGCAAGTCGCCACATCATAACA